>NC_084569.2:28312458-28339958 GCF_033978685.3 Nerophis lumbriciformis
TTACTCTCGGGGTCTCCTCACCGCTCAGGCAAATCATATTGTCCAAAAATGCATTTTTCCATCAATAACATGACATCATCGCGCCAAGTGCGTGCTCTTTCAGTCAATTATTGCGCATATACACAGCTCGGCCCCCGGCCAAAAATTTTTAATTGTAATTTTGAGGAATTTATCTGAATGTGCATGAACTATTTCTGTTCAAATTGTTTGAAATGTCAAATGTTAAATGTTTAAATATTAACTGTCAGTTTACTGTACTGTGCCAACTGTACTATTATATAAGTATGCACTTTCTATTGTTTCATTGAAAATAAAACAGCAAAGTCAATTTGGCTGTCATCTGTTTTAATTATGAGACACAATTGTGTCAAAGTCATGATTCTTTTTTTTTCGTGCTTGAAATAAGAAATTATTACTTTAAAAAAGTAGTTTTATACTTGTGAGTGTTGATGACACAGCTTTGCAACAGTTGATATTCTAGTTTCAAGCATGTTTTACTCAATATAGGTCATCAAATCTCAGCAACAAGCTGTAATATCTTACTGAGATCATTTAGGACCAAAACCCTTAAAACAAGTAAAACACTCTAATATCAAATCTGCTTAGTGAGAATAATTATCTTATTAGACAGAAAATAAGCAAATATCACCCTTATTTGAGATATTTAATCTTACTTAGATTTCAGTTTTTGCAGTGAAGGAAAAGTACCTTCCATATGAGGACCGGTGAACAAGTTAGGACATAAATCATGACCCCAATACGGAAAACCATTGCATCTAATAGAGAATGTCTCATTTGCACCCCTGGTGGTGACATCTGTCAAAATTAGGGTGGTCCCAAAAAGGAGGGATTTTTCAAATTGACTGTGTGTGGGTTTTAAAAGTGGTACCCCTCTGGTCAACATATGAAATAACAAGTGTGTGTAAAAATTTGAAGTGCTCCCCTTTGGCGAAAATTATTTAAAAAAAATAAATAAATAAATAAATAAATTAAAAAAAAAAAAAATATATATATATATATATATATATATATATATATATATATATATGTATATACATATATATGTGATTTTTTTCCCACACATACATATATTGCGCTCTACTACGGTATCGAGCACTATTTTTTGGATAACCTTATTAAGACATATACTCCGCTCCAAATTGACATTTGTTGAGCACTGTACGACGATCAGAAATGGAAAAATTCAACATCGACTACTCCACGAAGAACATTCCCATACCCGCGCAGAATGACTACAAGCTAAGGCTCATAGAAAAGACGGAACACTCCCTAAGAAGGATGCGGTGGAAAGCACATTTTTTCCTCCACCCTGAAACAAAAGGAACGCAAAAGAAAACTTACGGATTCAAATCTACCAAGAACCCACCCACAGTTGAGGAACTAAAGGATTTTGAGAACGACATGCTCAAAATGATACAATCAGTCAAATTCAAGCCAATCCGCAACCCACTCCTCACCAAGCTGAAAAATGACAAGGAGCGCATAGAGAAAGTAAACAACCTCATCATAGCTGCCGATAAAACCACAAACTTCTACAGAATGGACATACCAGAACATCACACCTTACTGGGCAGAAGCATCACCAAATCATACAAAAAAGCGCATCCCAACACCTTACAGAACATCCACCTGGAAAATAAAAGGATCGCGGCTGAACTGGACATTGAGGACAGGGTGTACGCCACAGCCAACAAGGAAGCCTTCATCACATTGAAGGACCACAAACCCAACTTCGCAAATAACCCAACATGCCGACTAATAAACCCAACTAAATCTGAAATAGGAAAAATCAGCAAAATAATCCTGGACAGAGTCAACACAAAAATCAAGGACAAAACACCACTCAACCAATGGAGAAATACAGCAGCAGTAATCAAATGGTTCAACAACATCCAAGACAAACAACAGCACAACTTTATCTCCTTTGATATCGAGGAATTTTACCCTTCCATCACGCAAGACCTACTGACTCAAGCACTAGACTTCGCCTCAGACTACGACTCAATCACAGGCAACGAAAGAAACATCATCATCCACGCAAAAAACTCCATTCTCATCCACAACAGTACACCATGGCAAAAAAAGAACAATGCAACATTTGACGTCACTATGGGAAGTTTTGACGGAGCAGAAACGTGTGAACTCGTTGGGAGTTTCCTCCTCTCCCAGCTCGCTAGCCTCAATCTGAACCTTGGTATTTACCGTGATGACGGACTGGCAGTGTGTCGCGCCTCGCCAAGGAGCAGCGAGAATACCAAGAAGCGCATATGCCAAATTTTCAAAGAGAACGGCCTACGGATCACGATTGAAGCCAACAAGCAAACCGTCAACGTCCTTGACGTCACTTTCAACCTGAGAAATAACAGCTACCAACCATTCACGAAACCCAACACAACACTCCAATACGTGCACCATGACAGCAACCATCCACCCACCACCACGAAAAGAATACCTACCGGAATCAATAAAAGGCTATCGATGCTGTCATCTAGCAAAGCTGAATTTGACCAAGCAACCCCCCCGTACCAAAAAGCCCTTGATGAAAGCGGATACAATTTCACCCTCACCTATGAACCCACGCCAGGAAACCAGCCAAAAAAGAACAGAAAACGAAACGACATCATCTGGTACAACCCCCCATACAGCAAAAACGTCTCAACTAACATTGGACACAAATTCCTCAATCTGATTGACAAACACTTTCCCAAAGACAACACCCTAAGAAAAGTATTCAACAAGAACAACATTAAATTGAGCTACAGCTGCATGAACAATATACGACAAATCATCTCAAACCACAACAAAACAATTGCAAATGAGCCGTCGGCCCCCGGACAGAGCGACTCCAAAACCAACAAAGGCTTTAACTGTCGAAAGAAACCTGATTGCCCTCTCAACGGGGGGTGCTTACAAACATCAGTTGTCTACCAATCTAAGGTAATACGCAAGGACATTAACACATCCGACACATATGTAGGATTAACCGAGGGAGAATTCAAAACCAGATGGAACAACCACAACGCTTCTTTCAGGAACCAAAACCTGCGAAATACCACAGAACTCAGCAAACACATTTGGGACCTCAAAGACAATAATGTTGAATATTCAATAACATGGCAAATTCTTGCATCCAGCACACCTTACAATAGTGGTAATAAAAGATGCAACCTATGCTTGAAAGAGAAACTGTTTATTATTTACCGTCCGGACCTGTCATCCCTCAACAAGCGCAGCGAAATTGTAACAGCATGCCGCCATAGACGGAAACACCTCCTAGGTAACACATGAGCCAATCACCACGCCCCTACACCAGCCTGTACCCACCCACTCTGTGCCCTATATAAACCATGGTATGCGAATGCTCCCATTAAAATCTCCTGATGATTGAGGGTACCCCCCCTCATGAAACAGGCCTGTAGAGATGAAATAGTCTTGTGATTTTTTCCCCACACATACATATATATATATGTATATATATATATATATATATATATATATATATATATATATTTATATACATATATATATATATATATATATATATATATATATATATATATATATATATATATATATATATATATATATATATATATATATATATATATATATATATATATATATATATGTTTATAGAAACGTACTGTAATAACTTGAAGTAAATATGAAGATTAAAAACCAATTGCAAACAAAACACACAAATTAAATATTTTTCTCACAATGTGTCAACTTTTTTCTTATAAAATTGGGAACAATTTCTCATATTTGTTCTGTTTCTGTAATATTGCAATATTTTCTCCTAAAATGATTACTTATTAGGGATGTCCGATAATGGCTTTTTGCCAATATCCGATATTCCGATATTGTCCAACTCTTTAATTACCGATACTGATATCAACCGATACCGATATCAACCGATATATACAGTTGTGGAAATAACACATTATTATGCCTAATTTGGACAACCAGGTATGGTGAAGATAAGGTACTTAAAAAAAAAATAAAAAAATAAATAAATAAATAAATTAAAAACATTTTCTTGAATAAAAAAGAAAGTAAAACAAAATAAAAACAGTTACATAGAAACTAGTAATGAATGAAAATTAGTAAAATTAACTGTTAAAGGTTAGTACTATTAGTGGACCAGCAGCACGCACAATCATGTGTGCTTACGGACTGTATCCCTTGCAGACTTGATATATATTGATATATAATGTAGGAACCAGAATATTAATAACAGAAAGAAACAACCCTTTTGTGTGAATGAATGTAAATGGGGAGGGAGTTTTTTTGGGTTGGTGCACTAATTGTAAGTGTATCTTGTGTTTTTTATGTTGATTTAATTAAAAAAAACAAAAAAACAAAACAAAAAAAAACCGATAACGATAATAAAAAAACGATACTGATCATTTCCGATATTACATTTTAACGCATTTCATCTCTATTACTTATGTAATATTAATACTTTTTAATGCAAAAATGGTGAAATTGTCATATAAAATTCTGATTTTTATCACAATATTTAAATTTTTTTGTTGTTGTTCCATCCATCTTCTTCCGCTTATCCGAAATCGGGTCACGGGAGCAGCAGCCTGAGCAGGGAAGCCCAGACTTTCCTCTCCCCAGCCACTTCGTCCAACTTTTCCCGGGGGGATCCTGAGGCGTTCCCAGGCCAGCTGGGAGACATAGTCTTCCCAACGTGTCCTGGGTTTTCCCCGTGGCCTCCTACCGGTCGGACGGGCCCTAAACACCTCCCTCGGGAGGCGTTCGGGTGGCATCCTGACCAGATGCCCGAACCACCTCATCTGGCTCCTTCTTGATGTGGAGGAGCAGCAGCTTTACTTTGAACTCCTCCTGGATGACAGAGCTTCTCACTCTATCTCTAAGGTAGAGCTGCTTGTACCCGTGATCTTGTCCTTTTGGTCATAATCCAAAGCTCATGACCATAGGTGAGGATGGGAACGTAGATCGACCGGTAAATTGAGAGCTTTGCCTTCCGGCTCAGCTCCTTCTTCACCACAATGTATCGATACAGCGTCTGCATTACTGAAGACGCCGCACCGATCCGCCTGTCGATCTCACGATCCACTCTTCCCTCACTCGTGATCATGACCCTGAGGTACTTGAACTCCTCCACTTGGGGCAGGGTCTTCTCCCCAACCCGGAGATGGCACTCCACCCTTTTTCGGGCAAGAACCATGGACTCGGACTTGGAGGTGCTGATTCTCATCCCAGTCGCTTCATACTCGGCTGCGAACCGATCCAGTGAGAGCTGAAGATCTTGGCCAGTTGAAGCCATCAGGACCACATCATCTGCAAAAAGCAGAGATCTAATCCTGCAACCACCAAACCGGATCCTTTCTCAACCAGCTATTGCAAGGAATTTAGGGATTTCACCATCTACGGTCCGTAATATCATCAAAGGGTTCAAAGAATCTGGAGAAATCACTGCACGTAAGCAGCTAAGCCTGTGACCTTCGATCCCTCAGGCTGTACTGCATCAACAAGCGACACCAGTGTGTAAAGGATATCACCACATGGGCTCAGGAACACTTCAAAAACCCACTGTCAGTAACTACAGTTGGTCGCTACATCTGTAAGTGCAAGTTAAAACTCTCCTATGCAAGGGGAAAACCGTTTCTCAACAACACCCAGAAACGCCGTCGGTTTCGCTGGGCCTGAGCTCATCTACAATGGACTGATACAAAGTGGAAAAGTGTTCTGTGGTCTGACGAGTCCACATTTCAAATTGTTTTTGGAAACTGTGGACGTTGTGTCCTCTGGACCAAAGAGAAAAAGAACCATCCAGATTGTTATAGGCGCAAAGTTGAAAAGCCAGCATCTGTGATGTTATGGGGGTGTATTAGTGCCCAAGACATGGGTAACTTACACATCTGTGAAGGCGCCATTAATGCTGAAAGGTACATACAGGTTTTGGAGCAACATATGTTGCCATCCAAGCAACGTTACCATTGACGCCCCTGCTTATTTCAACAAGACAATACCAAGCCACGTGTTACATCAACGTGGCTTCATAGTAAAAGAGTGCGGGTACTAGACTGGCCTGCCTGTAGTCCAGACCTGTCTCCCATTGAAAATGTGTGGCACATTATGAAGCCTAAAATACCACAACGGAGACCCCTGGACTGTTGAGCAACTTAAGCTGTACATCAAGCAAGAATGGGAAAGAATTCCACCTGAGAAGCTTAAAAAATGTGTCTCCTCAGTTCTCAAATGTTTACTGAGTGTTGTTAAAAGGAAGGGCCAAGTAACACAGTGGTGAACATGCCCTTTCCCAACTACTTTGGCACGTATTGCAGCCATGAAATTCTAATTTAATTATCATTTGCTAAGAAAAAAAAAAGTTTATGACTTTGAACATCAAATATCTTGTCTTTGTAGTGCATTCAATTGAATATGGGTTGAAAAGGATTTGCAAATCATTGTATTCCGTTTATATTTATATCTAACACAATTTCCCAACTCATATGGAAACGGGGTTTGTATAAAATTGCCAAAATTTTAAGCCTTTCTTGTAAAATTGCGACTGTTATTGAGTAAAATTCGAACTTTCATCATAATATTGCACAAATGTTTAGTTTTTATTGTAAAATTTGGACTTGCGTTGAGTAAAATGACGACTTTTATTATAATAATGCCAACATTCTAATTTTTTCTTTTGAAATTCCAACAAATTTTTCACAACAAGCTTTTTTATATTTGCAAAGTATGTATATATTATTCATGTAAATGCAAATCTTTATATATCTGGAAAGGGTGGTCCTAAAGAGGTAGGCATTTTTCGGAGGCCTCAAGAAGGTAACAAATACAAGAATGTGTGTGTGTGTGTGTGTGTGTGTGTGTGTGTGTGTGTGTGTGTGTGTGTGTGTGTGTGTGTGTGTGTGTGTGTGTGTGTGTGTGTGTGTGTGTGTGCTGACCGACCACAAAGCCTGTTGCTCAAACCTCAAACTTTCCCATTAATAAAACAAATAATGTTATGTTGATAATGATTGCCAAGAGATCATTTACCACCTGGCAGGTGAAGTATTACCTTCCTGTATCGCCAAATATTCAAAACATTTTTGAATTAGACATTTTTTTGGGACTTGTGGTGGCTCACTAGTAAAATGACGGACTATAGGAATGTTCACTTAAAGTGGCCTTGTTATGCAAAACCAACTGTTTTTTACCTCTTGGTTCTTAATTTGGGGTGTTCTGCTCATATCTGGGGGTAATGGAAATGCAGCTACTGACTCAGTCTCTGTGCTTTTTTAACTGAGCACGCCTGCAAAATAAGCCACCAAGGGGCCCAAAAAAGTTGTGTCCGCCAGCACTTTGATTGAAAAAAAGAGGTGATAAATATTATTGAATTCAAGAAAGAACAAGGAGGCGTCCATTGGTCTTCTACTATAAAATTATGTGTTTCACGTTGTTTTATGCGTGTACAATCACAATTTATTTTTTTGTGTGTTAATATATTTGGGTGTCTGGATCTACAAAACCCAAAACCAGTGAAGTTGGCACGTTGTGTAATTTGTAAATAAAAACAGAATACAATGATTTGCAAATCCTTTTCAACTTATATTCACTTGAATAGACTGCAAAGACAAGATATTTAATGTTCCAACTGAGAAACGTAGTTTTTTTTGCAAATAATCATTAACTTAGAACGCCTCGCAACTATAACGTGACCATGCTCGATATAATAAAGGACATTTCATAGCAGACGTTTAGGACGTTCTTATCAGTATGCTGTAGTGATAATGTGATTCTTCAAGGCTTTTTCAGATTATATTCTGCAAATGCAAGAGGAAAAACAAATCCATTATCTTATCAGCTGAGATAGGCTCCAACACCCTGGCGACCCCGAAAGTAGACTGACCATACGTCGTCTTTTCCCCGGACCTGTCCTCTTTTGCGGGCCTGTCCGGGCTGTCTAGGCGGAGTTTCTTAAATGCCTCAAATGAGTTAGGGTTGCGTGTATTTTCAATGTACGTCCAGGGTTAAGAAGGGGTTAAAAACCAAACAAATTGTGAAGGTGTGCGCGCAGCAGCATTCGTGAGGGAGGGGCAGAGACAGAGAGAGAGAGAGAGAGTTATGATAAACGCGCATGCGTCGCCAGGCTTTGCTTTTATCCATAGATTTATCAGATTTAATTTTTTATTATCTATAGCTGGGATGTCAAAAGTGTGCCCCGGAGGCCATTTGTGGCCCACAGCTAATGTTTTAAAGGCAAACGGCACATTCTAAAAAAACTATTAAAATAAACAAAAACATAACAAAAGTTAAATAAAAAAGCTTAAAGGTGAAATGTAATTCAGAAAAAGTTGCAATGTTGACTAATAAAACAAAGCTGGTTTTTTTTCTTCTTTCAAACTGTCATTGCTCAAAACATAATATTGAATCAAAATCAATGTTATTATGAATTATTGACCTATCCAAGGTTCCCATTACTTCACATCAAATATTCCACTTTGAAAAATATTTTTGGTGGAAGATTTTGCATATTTTGTGTGTTTGCCATTAAAAACATAGTTTTGTTTGACAAAAAAGGGCGGAAAATAAACAAACAAAAAAACAACATTAAAAAAACTCAAACATTTTGAAATGAGGAATAGATCTGAAGTTGATGTAGACTCTGGATTTAAGCATTAAATATAAAATGTATGTATGCCCTGGCACACCATTATCATCATTTCATGACCCAAGCAAAACACTTTTTACACTTTTATACTGAAATAAATACAACTACAACTTATTAAATAAAAACATAGAAAAAACTACCAGCAGCGGTAAAGTTTAGATCCATGAAGGAAAGAAGAAAGTGAATGAATGTTTATAACTGAATACATTTACATATGTATACACATTTGTTTTCTTTTGTATTATCTTTTTTTGTGTGTGTTTATATTATCATTTGGTGCAGCCGGGCTGAAGCAGGAGGGGATAGAAAGAGAAAAAAAAGAAGACAGAGGGGGAAATAGTGGGGACAAGAGGGGGATTAGACAGAGGGACAAAAACAACAACAGCAAACACAACAACAACAACAACAGCAACAACAATAGAGCAACATCAGCAAATACAAATATGATGGTAAAAGTAATAGCAAATAAGCAGTTAGCAAAAATAATAAATAATACAGAAATGACAATGAGCATTATTACACTACAAATGGAGCAATACAAATACCAATAGAAATAGCGCTATTGATAATGAACAATACCAATAATTTACCTTTATTATCAACAATACAGTTGTTCAAATGCAACAATACATATACGTAATGATAACTTGAGATACGAATGAATGCAGAAAAATGGAGGGGAAGAAAGAGAAGCAACCTACCTTAACCTTGTAGATTGTTATAGTAACAATAAGTTAAGCTTTGTCAGTGTGCCATGTGTTATACCCAGTTTACCCTAGGGCAACAACATTAATATATGTTTGATGAAACGTGATTATGTGCATGAGTGTATGTATGCACATGTATGTATTATCTTTTTAATGAATTCAGTAACGTTTATGACAACCTTTTTCCAAAACACAATATAGAATGTGAGATATAACAGGACAATGCATACATTTGTCATTTGTTTTCAAAACGCTTACAAAAAAAGTGGGACTGGACCCCAAAAAATGTACTGTGGAACCCCATTTTTATGACTTGATGGGATCCCTGGGACCCCATTTTGAAAATTCTTAGCGCCAACACTGCTGTCAACAAAGGAGAAAAAATGCTTTATTTAAATAAATATATTATTTATAAAGCAAGTTCGAGTATCATTGGCACATTTTCACCTAGTCCCGGCCTTGGCACGCATATATGTGTCCTCTTTTTGGGATTTCACAATATGGTCAGCCTACCCGAAAGGGACAAGCGGTAGAAAACAGATGGCTGGATCTTAGCGGGGTCAAGGCTCGCTGGCAGTTGAGAATTCAGGTCACTCTGAGCAAATTTAGAGTAAACCAGCAATTAAAATGATTAAAATGGTTCATTATGTATAATTATCACATATTATATAATTATATGTAACAATAACTTTATATAACGGTTGAGAAAATGAATAGGTAAGCACCTGCCCTTGTTATTTTACTTATGTAATGCCCACAATGGCCTTTCAGCAGCGAATACTACCGGTGTTTTCTTGGCTGACATAATGCAAGTACAAGTTCAGGTGGTTTTCATGTGACTTGACCAATGTTTGGTTCCCAATGATTATCGTTATAATAACCCTAGGTAGGGCTGGGAATCGAAAACCGGTTCTGAGCAAGTGTACCAACGATTCCTGCGGACGTGGCGTGGTGTCGTCAGAAAGCAAGGTGGCGCCCGGGCAGTGGAACCGCTCCGAAGTTTGGCTACGTTTTACCAAAAAGGTTCCAACGGCGCTACTTTTTTAATCATTGCAAAGTTGCTATTCCATCAAGAGGAGGACGTAGGAGCAACATGCTGAGACATTCCAACGCACGGCACGCATCAACTACAAATGAATGTCGTGTTTTTGAACCGCTCCAATTTCAGTAACGCCAGCACGTATGGTTGTACGGTATACCGGTACTAGTATAGTATCGTGGTACTAATGAATCATATTCGGTACTATACTCTGTTTGAAAAGTACCGGTTCGCCATATTTTTTTTTCAACGGGCATGACGTCTGCGTCGTCGCCACGTCATGAGATTGATGGTTTTACGAGCAGAGGAGCATGTTCGGCAGCGCGCGCACACAGAGTACTTACAAGCAGACACAGTGTGTGGACAGAAAAGGGAGAACGGACGCTTTTTGGCTTAAAAACTAAAGATAAAGGTGAAGTTATAACACTGAAACGCCCCCAGGAAGAGGTGCTTTAAGACATGGCTAACTAGTTTACGGCTAATGTTTAGCTACTTCTAAATCACTAATCCTCGCCTCCATGGCGACAAATAAAGTACGTTTCTTACAAGTATCATTATCACTGCAGGACGAAGAATAGCTAAACATGCTTCACTACACACCGTAGGAGGATACAATAGCTCACCGCTAACAAAAGCTAGCGCTCCTGAATGTAAACAAATGACATCCACTGTAATGATACCAAGTACAAGAGCGTATCTAGTCGATACAACTATGATTACATCTATATTTTTTATTGTCACAAAATCTTTTTTCTTTTAAAAAAAAAAAAAAATCATATTATATTCATTAACTCAGGAAATACGTCCCTGGACACATGTGGACTTAAATTATGACTACTTGGTATCATGTCGATACCTAAATTTGTGGTATCATCCAAAACTAATGTAAAGTATCAAACAACAGAAGAAAAAGTGATTATTACATTTTAACAGAAGTGTAGATAGAACATGTTGAAACAGAAAATAAGCATATATTAACAGTAAATGAACAAGTGGATTAATAATCCATTTTTACAGCTTGTCCCTCATAATGTTGACAAAATAATAGAATGATAAATGACACAACATGTTACTGCATACGTCAGCAGACTAATTAGGAGCCTTTGTTTGTTTACTTACTACTAAAAGACAAGTTGTCTAGTATGTTCACTATTTTATTTAAGGACTAAATTGCAATGATAAACATATGTTTAATATACCCTAAGATTTGTTGTTAAAATATAGACAATAATGCAATTTTTTGTGGTCCCCTTTATTTAGAAAAGTATCGAAAAGTATCGGTACCGGTACATTTTGGTACCAAAATATTGGTATTGAGACAACCCTACTAGCACGTTATGTGCGGTTAATACATCAGGTACTAACTAACACTGTCTATCATGTCAAAGCTGCTGTTACCTGTTAAATTCACCGTATTACCCGGACCATAGGGCACACCGAATTATAAGGCGCACTGCAGATGAGAAGGTCTATGCAAGTCTATTTTCATACAAAAGGCGCACCGGATTATAAAGGTGCATTAAAAGGGTCATATTATGATTTTTATTTTTGTACATTTAAAACACATCCGGGAAAACCAGGAATTTTTGCAAAGGGAAAAATTGTTTTGCGTTCCACATATGTAAAGAGCAGTGTGGGTGGACAGTTGAAAGGTCGGAATCGGGTAAAAAAAAATGGCACATTTTGAGAATTGTAGAACTATGACTATGTCCATTCATTTAAATCAGAATTTCCTAGAAATTTGGGGATTTCGGGAAAACCGGTCATTTTTGAAAATATTGACACTAGCATAATTGTCCTCGCTAATATGAATGGGTTAGTGTTGGTATTTTTTTTAATCGGTTGAAAAATGTTGATATAGTAACAGTTTGAATTTAAATGGGCATTTTGGTGTGGAGATCTCGCTCCTCCGGGTTCGTTGGACCACCAAGGACGGACATGACAGCCTCGTTCATGGTTAAGAACAATGATTTATTTTGCAATAATAGTTTCTTCATGTCCTTTTCCACCATCAGGTCTTGCCAGTTCTCGCTCTCACTCTCGTTCGTTTCGTGTTCCACCATCAACAACAACTTCCCCCTCTCCTTCCCGACTGCTGCCTTTAACAGAGCGACAGGTGATCAGACAAACACTCTCAGCTGTGTCATCTACGCACATGCCGCTGATCTCGAAGCCGGTCCTGACACACCCCGCTTTGCTGCAGGTCCGCAGGCCACGCCCCCCCACATTTGGAATTTCGGGAAAACCAGGAATTTGTACGAAAAGAAAAATGATTGTTTTGTTATCCCAATTAAAAAGAATGTTTAAAAGTGGAATAGTCACAAACGGTTGAAAAATGTGGACTGTGAAAGTTTTCCAGGAAGAGGTGAAAATAGGGCTTTGAAAAACCGGGGATTCTGGGAATTCCTAGAATTTTTTGGAACTCGAAAACGGTAGTGTGATTGTCCAAGGTGGGATGAGAGTGTGGATGGTGGAAAGGTTCGAATCGGTTGAAAAATGGCCTATTCATTTTCATTTCAATGTTACGGAAAACCGGGAATTCTGGGTAACCTGGGATAATTTTTCCCGATTCCCGATGGAGCCGAACGTTTTGATACTTGAATGGTCCTGATCGGAGGACAAAACCTTTGCGGCAGAATAATAATAATAAATACTTTTTTTTTTGGTGTAGAAAAGCATTCACACAACCATTTCGCACTCACGTTGTGATTTATCAAAACTGACGATGTTTTGGGGCCGCTGTTTTGCGTCCATATTTAGCACGTATGGAATGTGTGTGCAAACGGGCACGACTACTCACAAATGGTCGGAAGGAGGCGATCTCTGCAATATAATGGATGATGAAGAAAGAGAATCACCCGTGTCGACAATCAACATACTGTATTTGCGTTAGAAAAAAAAAAATCGACATATGGTCTGTCCAGCACTTCCATCTGTGAGCTGATGAATGACTTAACGTCTGCTCTGGAGACCAAAACAATGGTGTCTGCGGTCTTTTCTTGTAATGGCATTCGTTTTAAATATGAAAAAAGTTCTTGCAACATGCATTTTTCGGAGCCAGGATCATTCCAGTGCACCACCATTGTAACAAAAACGCCGGTCGTGAAGTCTCCCAGAGCGCACCTTCGGCGTGCTAAAAATAGCTTCTCTTTTTTTCCCCCCGAGATTGTGCTCTGTATTGCAGAAGAGGTGATGCCAATTATAGTTTTGTGGTGCAGGTTTTACAACATAACACAACACCACAGGTTGGAGCATGATAATGTGAGCGTGGAGAGAAATGAGTGTCTTCATGGTGACAGTCGATACTACACCAACAACCCTCATTTAAATAGGGCAGTCTGCACCACTTCTGCTGTTGTTATCTAACACACAGTCTTTTCAACCACTGTGCTGCGGCACATTAGGGTGCCGTGAGATACAGTCTGGTGTGCAGTGGGAGATTATCTAATTTCACCTATTTGGGTTAAAAATATTTTTTGCAAACCGGTAATTATAGTCTGCAAATTTTGTGTTGTTGTTGAGGCAGAGTAACCGTGTAATACTCTTCCATATCAGTAGGTGGCAGCCGGTAGCTAATTGCTTTGTAGATGTCGGAAACAGCGGGAGGCAGCGTTCAGGTAAAAAGGTGTCTAATGCTTAAACCAAAAATAAACAAAAGGTGAGTGCCCCTAAGAAAAGGCATTGAAGCTTAGGAAAGGCTATGCAGATCGAAACTAAAACTGAACTGGCTCCAAAGTAAACAAAAACAGAATGCTGGACGACAGCAAAGACTTACTGTGGAGCAAAGACGGCGTCCACAATGTACATCCGAACATGACATGGCAATCAACAAGGTCCCCACAAAGAAGGATACAAACAACTGAAATATTCTTGATTGCTAAAACAAAGTACCGGTATATGCGGGAAATATCGCTCAAAGGAAGACATGAAACTGCTACAGGAAAATACCAAAAAAAGAGAAAAAGCCACCAAAATAGGAGCGCAAGACAAGAACTAAAACACTACACACAGGAAAACAGCAACAAACTCAAAATAAGTCACGGCGTGATGTGACATGTCGTGACAGTCCAGCTACTTTGAGACAAGAGCTATACTGATGCATGTTTGTTATGGTTTGAATTCATATTCAACAATTACGACAACGACTTTTTACGGTCAATTGAGTTCCGTTTTTTAATTGTCAGGCTTGGTCAAAAATGGGACTCAGATGCAGCGTAGGCAGGTTTTTATTTTGAAAGTTTCTTTTCACTTCCAGAGTCAGGGCAAATCAACATAGGCTATAACCTGACTAGTCGGCAAAAAAAAGGTACCATAAAAAGGAACAACCGAAAATAACTCGGAAAGGAGGAAACACAAAAACAATAACGAACTATACTTGGCGCAGGATATAATCTATGAAATTTATCATAAACAAAAAACGCTCCAAAAGGAGGGAGAAACTATGGCTATAAAACTTCTACACGGTATCTTATCTAAAAAAGGTTAACAAAAGGTGTCACTCAAAAAATTGAGGAAAAGGAAGAACTATAAGAAAAAACTGAAAACTCACCACTTCGGCTGCAAAACTAAATAATCAAAATCACTCTGCTGAGGAGGAGAAAAATAAAACTCAAAATATCAACAAGGGAATTCAGGATCAAGATATTCAAACAAGAGACGAGGCAAGGCTTGGACAGGAATCTAGAGAGGCACGAACAAACAAGACAATCTGGCACAGAACAAAGGGAGGCGTGGGCTTATAAGACACATGAGGGTAATGGGGAACAGGTGGAAACAATCAGGGATCAGGGATGACGTCAGACTGATGACACAAAAGGAAGGGCAAGTGACCTGAAATGAAAGGAGAGTTACTTTTAAGGAGCGCCGTAAAAATGGCTGCGCCGTCGGCGGTCTTGTCTTGTCTCCCTGTAACATATGTCTGCTCTTAGTGGGACTGTGCCGAAAATATACTTTTCAGTTCTTATGTGTCTTGTGCATGTTAAGAATTGACAATAAATCATCTTGAATCTTTTCAAACTAAAACATGCAATTCACAAGACAGAAAAAACCAAGACAAGACATCCCTCACCGCGGTGTGACATTAATGATTTCTGCTGGTGGTGTGCCTCCGGATTTTTTCAACGCAAAAAATGTGCCTTGGCTCAAAAAAGGTTAATAAACAGACACAATTTTATAGTTTGCACACACTATTTATCACTTTTTATTTGATCGGGCCTAAAGTGTCACACCTCTCTCTTAAGAGTTGCCCATGTTTGGTGTTCCTGGGGCTGGCTCACCTGTGCACACCTGTGACTGTTTGCCATGTTGGCCTTTATACAGACTCTCCTGACTAGGCAACAGATTAACACTGGGATGTTTTCTTTGCTATTGTTTCTATCTCCTGCATTTGTTTTAAGTGTGAGCTCATGTAGTCCCGTAATCCTGTTCCCTTTTGTACTTGCAGCTACTTTTCTTTTGTGCCTTGTATTTCCTGATTATCATTGTGCTTAGTCCTGCTCAGGTATTTAGTTTCTTGTTGGTTAGTATTTTCATTGCTTCTTCTCCTGTCTCTTTTTGCTCTATTCCACTGGTTCTTAACCTGGGTTCGATCGAACCCTAGGGGTTGGGTGAGTCGGCCTCAGGGGTTCGACGGAGCCTCCGCCGCGGAGGTCAAGACACACCCGACTCATCGTGTAAATAAAAACTTCTCTCGATCGGCGTATTATGGATACCCCCAAACAATGTTCCTTCTAATTTTCCATATGCTTGAGCAAACGCAAAAATTCCTTGAGCATTCAGTGAAGCACATGTGAGCGACGTCAGACGTGCACATGCACTGTGGCCACACCAGCAGCACACCTGTCCCAAACCTGACTAAATAACAAGTTAAACGTTTTATTATCATAATCAAATGACAGCAGTCATTTCCATGAGATTATTTTCTAATATAAGTGTTTTGGCCCACTTACAATGACAATAACAAAAAATATTGTTTTTCATGAGCTGTGTACTAGGTGGGGGGTTCTGCTTTGGAAATAATTTGCACCCCTTTCAGATGGATCCCACTAAAACATTCACATGTTGCACAATGAGATGTAAACATGGGATCATGTGTACATTCCTGTAACGTTTTGTTTGTAAAATATATTTTTATTAGTATTTCTTTAATATAATACCATCATTTCATGATTAATATTGACAAATTAAGTAAAAACATTTTATTTTTCACTAAAGAAGGGTTCGGTGAATGCGCATATGAAACTGGTGGGGTTCGGTACCTCCAACAAGGTTAAGAACCACTGCTCTAAATTAAGTCTTTGTTACTTAGAATATGTTCCCCATACTAAAGTGTTACCAAAAACATATATAACTTTGTCTTGAATTTGAAAAAAAACATTTTATTTTTCACTAAAGAAGGGTTCGGTGAATGCGCATATGAAACTGGTGGGGTTCGGTACCTCCAATAAGGTTAAGAACCACTGATCTATTCCTTGTGCCTTTTGTTTGAAAAAAAAAAAATGGAATCACCAGACTTGGAAGATGTTCATTCATTAGTTTAATTTTGTTTGAAAGAAAACAGATAGAACATGACTTAAAACTACGGTGGAACCTCGATTTACAAACTTGAACATGGTTTGCAAAGCTAAAAAGTGTGTATAGCAAAGCAGAGTTCTTCATAAGAAATAATGTAAACATGAATAATTGTTTCTGGCCTCGACAAAAGTCCCTATTTTACTATTTATTATTCAAACAACGGCGATAAGCTGAACTGTCAACACGCGTGCGCGCACATAAGTCCCTTTGGTGCTCTCAAAAAACGTTCACAACAATGTTGCTACAATTAAAACAAAACATAAAATCGTTTTTTTCCTTGTGTCGGAAAATATTTGCGTCATGCAAGTGGAGAGAGGAAATTAATGCATGATGATGAATGCAGAGAGAGAGCGAGGTAGAGAGAGGAGCAGCAGGGTGTTACTGCTCCGAAGCCGAAAGAGAGTCCTCTTTTCCGGGGTTCCCGCACCTCTCTTCCTGTTGTGTTGGTTTCACTCGGATCAGGCTGGGCTTTACTTGGTCCTCGCGGTGCCAGAAATCTGTCCAGTGTGCCTTGTTTTTGATGGTGCTTTAAAATTAGTGACCCATGATGTTGTCGCTATTGGCCCTTAATCTCGCAAATAGTCATTTTTAAGTCCACAGCAAATCCCTCCTTCTGCCCAGGCTGGTTTGTTGGCTTTTTTGGACCCATTTTGAGTAAGCAAAATGGACAAAATATAGTGAATGACGACCGAGTACTGCAATGGACTGTGTAAAGAGGATGCCTCTATAAAATGGCCACGGCTGTGTGTACTGGAACAGGAAATGATGTCATCAGTATGGCAGCGCCCTTAGGTTTCCAGCGCCACACAAAATGAACACATGCCGAGACTTAGTTCGCACACAGAGGCATATTTGGTGCGAAATAAATGTTCGTACACCGAAAAGGTGGCAAATAGAGGCGTTCGTAAATCAGGATTTCCACTGTGTACTCATTTCAAATGGCAACTTTCCGGCTTTAAAAAACACTGAAATAAATCAAGAAAAAAAAATTGTGGTACACTCAAAGTTCAATATAACGTGATATACTATATAATGCGATCGTGCCATCGACCCCGAATTTTTGCCTGTTAACAGTCGACTGGGTTGTAGGACGAGCTAACGAGTGAAATCTGTTATGCGTCTTAGCCGGCACACCGTAGCTTGGAGTGCATTAAGGGCCATATGTTGAAGAGGTTCATTTAGCCTACTAATGTGTATTTATAAATGATTGATTTATATAGGCAGAAGCAAGATAGCTGAAACTTGTCAGGTACAAAACTTTACCTTACTAGCCTATATAAATCAACCATTTATAAATGCATTAAAGGGGAACATTATCACCAGACCTATGTAAGCGTCAATATATACCTTGATGTTGCAGAAAAAAAACCATATATTTTTTCAACCAATTTCCGAACTCTAAATGGGTGAATTTTGGCGAATTAAACGCCTTTCTATTATTCGCTCTCGGAGCGATGACGTCACAACGTGACGTGACATCGGGAAGCAATCCGCCATTTTCTCACTTTCGTCGGTGTGTTGTCGGAGGGTGCAACAACACGAACAGGGACGGATTCAAGTTGCATCAGTGGCCCAAAGATGCGAAAGTGTTTGTTCAAAATACGAGGGTGTGGGGAAAGCCGACGAAATGGTCAGTCGTTTGTTCCGCACACTTTACCGACGAAAGCTATGCTACGACAGAGATGGCAAGAATGTGTGAATATCCTGCGACACTCAAAGCAGATGCTGACATCAACTCCAAAACTGGACGGATCAGCTTTCAGGAAAAGAGAGCGGATGAGGGTTTGTCTACAGAATATATTAATTGATGAAAACTTTATTTATTACTCACGGTTTTACGTAAATTATTATACATAAACTGTGTTTACCAATAATTTAGCTTAAAAACATTTTTTTTTTCAATCATTTGAGTACATTCGGGTAGTCTTGTGTAATGCAGTATTTTGTGTCTATTTAGGTATGGTTAACCTGAGTGCTGAAATCGTGGAAAAATATATGTTCTTAGCGCGCCTGAAATGGGCTGTCTACACTCTCAAAGTGCATGTTGTTGCCAAATGTATTTCATATGCTGTAAACCTAGTTCATAGTTGTTAGTTTCCTTTAATGCCAAACAAACACATACCAATCGTTGGTTAGAAGGCGATCGCCGAATTCGTCCTCGCTTTCTCCCGTGTCGCTGGCTGTTGTGTTGTTTTCGTCGCTTTCGCTTGCATACGGTTCAAACCGATATGGCTCAATAGCTTCAGTTTCTTCTTCAATTTCGTTTTCACTACCTGCCTCCACACAACAACCATCCGTTTCAATACATGCGTAATCTGTTGAATCGCTTAAGCCACTGAAATCAGAGTCTGAATCCGAGCTAATGTCGCTATACCTTGCTGTTCTATCCGCCATGTTTGTTTGTATTGGCATCACTGTGTGACGTCACAGGAAAATGGACGGGTGTATATAACGATGGTTAAAATCAGGCACTTTGAAGCTTTTTTTAGGGATATTGCGTGATGGGTAAAATTTTGAAAAAAACTTCGAAAAATATAATAAGCCACTGGGAACTGATTTTTGATGGTTTTAACCCTTCTGAAATTGTGATAATGTTCCCCTTTAAGGGCCTGCTGCAAACTGGGCTATTTAGCACAATACAGCTAACGGGAGCAAGCGTGTCCACGGCATCTAAAGTTACAAAGTTACTTTGCTCTAACTGACGGACACGTCCCTCTAGCAGGGACAACCTCTCCATGAAAAGGGTCCAAGTAGACCATAAAACCATACTCTCGTTTTTTTCCTTTTACCGAGTCGAGTTCTTGCTGTCTTCGGAGCTAGCTAGGTAGCTGAGCCATTTGAAACGTTGGAGCACAATCCAACGTTCACTCACCTCTGGTTTGTGGATCATTGTATAGTATTCTTTCAAAAAGAAAAGGGTCAAAAGTAAGCTCTTCTATAAAACGCGATCTCAGGAGTCATGTGATCTGTATTTTATAGACCCAAACGACCGCGTTATATCGAACTTTGAGTGTAGTCAATAACAGTTTCATTTTTAGATCAAGCAGAGTGAAACACATGGGATAACTCAATTCTGAGGAAAACATTTTGGAATAATAAAAAAGAAAAAAAACCGACAACACATCACTAGTACTTTGTTTGCATCACCTTTGGCTTTTATAACCACCTGCAGTCGCTGAGGCATGGACTTAACGAGTGACAGTACACTTCATCAATCTTGCTCCAACTTTTTCTGATTGCTGTTGTCAGATCAGCTCTGCAGGTTGAGTCTTGTCATGGACCATTTTCTGGTGCCTGAGGCTGCAGTTTGTGTCTCAAACCTGGAAGACCTTCTTCAAGGCTCACCTCTTTTGGGTGAACTATGCCCACTCATTAGTTCGGCAACAGGAATATCCCCCATTCAAGTCTGCTTCCGGCTACCAGCCTCCTCTATTACTACATCCAGTTCATTGTCTGGCAGGACACCTGCTGCTCTTGCTTGTAACCAATTTTAGGTAGACCGTCATAGAACACACTGGGTCTACTTAACGTCCAAAAACCAACCAGTTGAAAGTAGCGATAGTTCCTCAATGTCTGACTTGTGAGCGGGCCAAGTTAAACACTGTTTTGACACACATGACAGATTTTCCGAGGTCTAAACATTTTGTGCTGGGTTGCATTCCTGGACTGTCACCGTGCAACAGTATTTGAGCATCGATCTGACATTGAACGGAAACCCTATTAAAACTAGTTACTTCCAAGGACACAACATGAAAACACAAGAGTTATTCTAGTATTGCTTGTGAAAAAAAAGTGTGTTGTTTTGCGTTTTGATGTCTGCAATATTTGGCAATAGGATTATTGTCGTTCTGTCTGTGTATACTGTAAAATGACTCATAATAATACCCTCCCTCTTTTGTGTGTTCTTTTGACTGGATTCTTGCCATCTAGTCTTTCCCTTTGAGCAGGACTTCTCAGCTGTGCCACTTGTCCTCACAGCTTATCTTTGCTTATGTTGAGTATAAAAATGAGATGTAGCAGTGGCAATACTGCACATTTCAGTATCGTTACCACACCAAGTAAATTCAGGGCCAGTATCGAATAATTTCTTCTTCTTAGAGGTTCCGGTGAAGGGGAAAGGGGCGTCCTAACCCTGTGCATTGAGCCAACCAGATTAACCTGTTTTTTCCCAGAGCTGATGGTCTTGTGCCAGCTGTTCTGCGTCGAGCCAACAGTTGTGTGGTTTGCCTTGTAGTCTTCTCAAGCTTGTGGCACTCGGGTCGAACTGGAGAATGGTTCATGTCGATTGGTCAGGAGGAAGGCGGAGGATATGGCCGAACCAACGGGTGCGACGTTGCGCAGCCAGGCATGATGCTCTGGGGGCGGGCTCCAAGCACTTCCTTGGAAACCTGCTGGGGCCACCTGATTTTCTCAATGGTTCTGAGAACCCTAATATCAAAGCCATTTATTCTGTTCAAGGGCCAAGTCTTCGAGGTATAAAGCAGGATGGAGAGTACTGCAGAGTTGTAAATTCGGAGCTTCGTCTTGCGTGAGATGGTCCGGTGTCACCAGAGTGTTTTCCAGAGAGACTGCAGAGCTGTTGCAGCTTGGGCTCTTCTGCGGATGATCTCAGGTTTCAGGTCTTCGTTGTCTGTCGCAGATACTGATATAAAATACTTTTTACACATTGAATTGTTTTGGGATCTTTAATTGGTTGATAATTTCTATGATCAAAATACAATACCAGACAAAGACTTCAGGCAAACTAAGAATATTTTTTAAATGTATGTAATCACGTTCATATTTTTTGCTGCAAAGATTGGTTCAGTACGGAGGCGTACCGAAGTCCAACACTTTGTTGGAGTTTAGATTGGAGTCAACGGGAGCTCCGCGAGGATACGTAGGGTGGACACTAAATATCTGTGACTTTGGTATTCAGGTTGGAGAAACTTGTCTGAAAAGTGTTCGCTCTCACTCTGCTGGTTTACAGAATGTTCTCTTACTACCACTAGAGTTTATGGTACAAAGAAAGTGAATGATAGCAAGATAATGGTCCATGGGTGCTTGCATAAGAGGAATCCAAACAAGCTTGGATAATAATCATTTTAGCTTCATAAAAGCATATTGAAGATATGTGTAATCATTTGTGTAATCCAATGCTTTCTGTCTGCTTTTAAGGACCGATAGCGTCCAGATTAGCCACATTTTTACAAACGAGTTCCCTGTATGTATGTTTACGACTGAAAGTGAAACTTGCAGTCATTTCCCAAAATCCTATTAATTGTTTTTTGAGTAATGTGTACTTGAAACGCCACCTTTCAGTGGATATGTCGCACCCTCTTGGTGCGACGTCATCTACAGAACTGAAGCACATTTCCCCACATAGACAGGGTGGATAAAGACATAAAACTATTTTGTCGTCCTGCTCCATGATTACTTCAAAAAGGATATGATTAACAATAAGAGGAAAACATCAGTAGAAGAGGACGCAAAATATAAAACCCAAAACTAGTGAAGTTGGCACGTTGTGTAATTCGTAAATAAAAACAGACTACTATGATTTGCAAATCCTTTTCAAGTTATATTCAATTGAATAGACTGCAAAGACAAAATATTTAATGTTCCAACTGAGAAACGTAATTTCTTTTGGCAAATAATCATTGACTTAGAATTTAATGGCAACAACACATTGCAAAAAAGTTGTCACAGGGGCATTTTTACCACTGTGTTACATAGCCTTTCCTTTTAACAACACTCAGTAAACGTTTGGGAACTGAGGAGACCAATTTTTGAAGCTTTTCAGGTGGAATTATTTCCCATTCTTGCTTGATGTACAGCTTAAGTTGTTCAACAGTTGGATCCGGGGCTTTGGCTTAGCATAGGAGAGATTTAACTTGCACTTACAGATGTAGCGACCAACTGTAGTTACTGACAGTGGTTTTCTGCAGTGTTCCTGAGCCCATGTGGTGACATCCTTTACACAATCATGTCGCTTTTTGATGCAGTACCGCCTGAGGGATCCAAGGTCACGGGCCTTGCCGCTTACGTGCAGTGATTTCTCCAGATTCTCTGAACCTTTTGATGATATTACGGACCGTAGATGGTGAAATCCCAAAATTCCTTGCAATAGCTCGTTGAGAAATGTTGTTCTTAAACTGTTGGACAATTTGTTCACGCATTTGTTGACAAAGTGGTGACCCTCGTCCCATCCTTGTTTGTGAATGACTAAGCATTTCATGGAAGCTGCTTTTATACCCAATCATGGCACCCACCTGTTCCCAAGGTGAACACCTGTGGGATGTTCCACATAAGTGTTTGATGAGCATTCCTCAACTTTCTCTGTCTTTTTTGCCACTTGTGCCAGCTTTTTTGAAACATGTTGCAGGCATCAAATTCCAAATGAGCTAATATTTGCATAAAATGACGTTTTCCAGTTCGAACGTTAAGAATCTTGTCTTTGCAGTCTATTCAATTGAATATAAGTTGAAAAGGATTTGCAAATCATTGTATTCTGTTTTTATTTACCATTTACACAACGTGCCAACTTCACTGGTTTTGAGGTTTGTAGACTACAAGTGGCTTATCTTCCTCTCTTGTTTTTAAGCGCCAAGTCTGACGTCTTTCTCCGTTTTTCCGCAAGTTCTGACTCAGTCTTTCTCATCCTGAGGGTGCTTCTGATTTGGCTTGAGTCTTTTAAAAATGCTTCCGTCCAAGCCCTGACCAAAACCTTTCTTCTTTGATTGCAAATGTATTAAATTGATAGCTGCAAATTACACGCTTGGTCTGCCTCAGACAACTGTCCTCATATTGACATCATTTGAAAGTGTATGCAGGCTGACCCCTCCTATATTTTGTAATTCCTTCAAATTCTTGATGAAAAAAAATCGTGATTCTTGATGAAGATGCTACCAAAACACATGCGACGCATTGTAAAATTGCCTCCAGTCTTCACATTTTGAAGCTGATCGTAGGTGTTTCAAAATGTGCGGAAACTCGTTAAAAATAACAGAAAAATCACTACTGTGTTTATGTTGGGGAGGGGGGATTTTTCATGTAGACACATTTTGTAGGTCCAGAACTATGAAATACAGTGCGTACAGCGCTTCACTTTTTCCACAATTTGTTACGTTACAGCCTTATTAAAAAATTATTCATTAGACCCCATAATGACAATCTTTTGCAAATGCATTAAAAATAAAAAACAAAAAAATCCCATGTACATATATTCACAGTCAATATTTTGTTGACTTCGGCAGCAATTACAACCTCAAGTCTTTTTGAATACGATGCCATAAGCTTGGCACACCTATCTTTGGGCAGTTTAGCCCATTCCTCTTAGCAGCACCTCTCAAGCTCCATCCGGTTAGATGTGAAGTGTTGGTTTTCATCCAGGATTCATCTTTCCCTCTATCCTGACTAGTCTCACAGTTCCTGTCCGCTGAAAACCATCCCCACAGCATGATGCTGCCACCACCATGATTCACTGTAGGGATGGTATTCACCTGGTGATGAGCGGTGCCTGGTTTCCTCCAAACATGACGCCTGGCATTCACGCCAAAGACTTCAATCTTTGTCTCCTCAGACCAGAGAATTTAGTTTCTCATGGTCTGAGAGTCTTTCAGGTGCATTTTGGCAAATGTTTTACTTAGAAATGGCTTCCGTCTGACCACTTTACCATACAGGCCTGATTGGTGGATTGTCCTTCTCTCTACTAGGGTTGTCTTGATACCAATATTTTAGTACCGGTACCAAAATGCATTTTGATACTTTTCAATACTTTTCTAAGTAAAGGGGACCACAAAAAAGGCATTATTGGCTTTATTTTAACAAAAGATCTTAGGGTACATTAAACATATGTTTATTATTGCAATTGTGTCCTTAAATAAAATAGTGAACATACTAGACAACTTGTCTTTTAGTAGTAAGTAAACAAACAAAGGCTCCGAATTAGTCTGCTGACGTGTGCAGTAACATATTGTGTCATTTATCATTCTATTATTTTTGTTAAAGGGGAACATTATCACATTTTCAGAATTGTTAAAACCATTAAAAATCAGTTCCCAGTGGCTTATTATATTTTTCGAAGTTTTTTTCAAAATTTTACCCATCATGCAATATCCCTAAAAAAAGCTTCAAAGTGCCTGATTTTAACCATCGTTATAAACACCCGTCCACTTTCCTGTGACGTCACATAGTGATGCCAACACAAACAAACATGGCGGAAAGAACAGCAGGCTATAGCGACATTAGCTCGGATTCAGACTCGGATTTCAGCGGCTTAAGCGATTCAACAGATTACGAATGTATTGAAACGGATGGTTGTAGTGTGGAGGCAGGTAGCGAAAACGAAATTGAAGAAGAAACTGAAGTTATTGAGCCATATCGGTTTGAACCGTATGCAAGCGAAACCGACGAAAACGACACAACAGCCAGCGACACGGGAGAAAGCGAGGACGAATTCGACGATCGCCTTCTAACCAACGAATGGTATGTGTTTGTTTGGCATTAAAGGAAACTAAAAACTATGAACTAGGTTTACAGCATATGAAATACATTTGGCAACAACATGCACTTTGAGAGTGCAGACAGCCCGATTTTCATCAATGAAGATATTCTGTAGACATACCCTCATCTGCGCTCTTTTCCTGAAAGCTGATCTGTCCAGTTTTGGAGTTGATGTCAGCAGGCCAGGGAAGCTAGGGTCGATAGGGGGTTTAGTTCGCTCGTCTGCGGGAACAAACTGCCGCCATTGCTTGCCGTGCTAGCGAGGTCATTTGTCCCTGAATTGCTCACACACTCCGGCAGATTCAATGGGGTCTGGCGGCAGATTTCTTTGACTTTATTGTTGGAAATGCATCTGCTTTGAGTGTCGCAGGATATCCACACATTCTTGCCATCTCTGTCGTAGCATAGCTTTCGTCGGTAAAGTGTGCGGAACAAACGTCCAATTTCTTGCCACTTTCGCATCTTTGGGCCACTGGTGCAACTTGAATCCGTCCCTGTTCGTGTTGTTACACCCTCCGACAACACACCGACGAGGCATGATGTCTCCAAGGTACGGAAAACAGTCGAAAAAACGGAAAATAACAGAGCTGATTTGACTCGGTGTTTGAGAAAATGGACCTTGGAGTTTGTTTTCCCGGAATGCAAAGGAAAGTTGGCTCGGGCAAGGCGTGAATGTGAGTACATATTTTATTTTAACACTATAACTACAAAAAAAGAAGCAAACAAAAGGCGCACACAATGGCGGAGAACAAACTTGACTAATGAAACCAAAAGACTAGCACAAAGACAATTAACTATGAACAATAAACAAAAACACTTACTGTGGCATGAAAAACGTGCATGAAACAATGGCTTGGCATGACCGGTAGCAGCGGTAGAAAGGATAGATAGATACAATACCAGGACGAACAACAGAAACAGACAGGGCCAAACAGCAGCGACACGACTAGTGACAGGTGTGTGAGTGCAAAGCGCGAGACAGGTGCGCGACATGACAGGCTGTAATTGCTGCCAAAAGTGCATCAACAAAGTATTGAGCAAAGGCTGTAAATACTTATACACATGTTCTTTTTTTATTTTGTACTTTTTTTGGATACATTTGCTAAGGCTTTTTTGTAAAAAAAAAAATATATATATTCACACTGTCATTATGGGGTATTGTGTGTAGAATTTTGAGGACAAAATACATCTATTACATTTTGGAATAAGGCTTTAACATAACAAAATGGGGGGGGGGGGGGTGAAGCACTGTAAATGCCAATGTTGTCAGCATTAGAGGGGTCCTTTAAAGGCCTACTGAAATGCGATTTTCTTATTTAAACGGGGATAGCAGGTCCATTCTATGTGTCATACTTGATCATTTCGCGATATTGCCATATTTTTGCTGAAAGGATTTAGTAGAGAACATCGACGATAAAGTTCGCAACTTTTGGTCGCTGAAAAAAAGCTTTGCCTGTACCGGAAGTAGCAGACGAGTAGCGTGACGTCACAGGTTGTGGAGCTCCTCACATCTGCACATTGTTTACAATCATGGCCACCAGCAGCGAGAGCGATTCGGACCGAGAAAGCAACGATTTCCCCATTAATTTGAGCGAGGATGAAAGATTCGTGGATGAGGAAAGTGAGAGTGAAGGACTAGAGGGCAGTGGGAGCGATTCAGATAGGGAAGATGCTGTGAGAGGCGGGTGGGACCTGATATTCAGCTGGGAATGACTAAAACAGTAAATAAACACAAGACATACCGTATATATACTCTATTAGCCACAACACAACCAGGCTTATATTTAATATGCCACAAATTAATCCCGCATAACAAACACCTCCCCCCTCCCGTCCATATAACCCGCCAATACAACTCAAACACCTGCACAACACACTCAATCCCACAGCCCAAAGTACCGTTCACATCCCAAAGTTCATACAGCACATATATTTCCCCAAAGTCCCCAAAGTTACGTACATGACATGCACATAGCGGCACGCATGTACGGGCAAGCGATCAAATGTTTAGAAGCCGCAGCTGCATGCGTAC
>NC_084569.2:28344958-28409958 GCF_033978685.3 Nerophis lumbriciformis
TTTTTTTGTTATTAGATTCGTGTTGAATTTTGCTATTGCCTTTTTTCCTCCCTATGGACTGATTTTTCGTTTATTGCTTTATGCCTTATGCTATATAACTTTTGTTACAGGGGTCTCAGACATGCGGCCCGCGGGCCAATTGCGGCCCGCGAGACGTTATTTTGCGGCCCCCACCTTAATATGAAAGTTCAATGTTAGTACGCCCCGCGAGTTTTAAATGAATGGCGCATGACAGTGTTGTGTGCGGAGCTGAAGGAATCTACCAAGCATGGTGTGGTATATGGCTCTCGACAATATTGAGGGCGTGCCCTGATGGCACGGCTTTTAGCGTCCTCTACAATCTGTCTTCGCGCCATCTTTTCTCCATGCGAACAGTGTGCCGGCCAAGTCACATGTTGTATGCGGGTTCTACAGACACGCATAAGTGACTGCAAGACATACTTGGTCAACAGCCATACAGGTCACACTGAGGGTGCCGTATAAACAACTTTAACACTTAAACAAATATGCGCCACACTGTGAACCCACACCAAACATGAATGACAAACACATTTCGGGAGAACATCCGCACCGTAACACAACATAAACACAACAGAACAAATACCCAGAATCCTTTGCAGCCCTAACTCTTCAGTCTTCCCCCACACACACCTCAAACCCCCGCCCGCCCCCCATCTCTCGAATTCGGAGGTCTCAAGGTTGGCAACTATGCATCACTTGCGTGATGCAGGCAGAGAAACATTTTGACGCTTTTCAACTAGACCCGCTCTTCCTTCCTCCCTCCCTCCCTCCCTCGCTCGCCCGCCTGCTCGCTCCCGCCCCCGGCGCTGCTGTAAACAGTCCGAGCGGGGGAGACGAGCGGTCCGGTAGCTTCCGAAGCACTGCGCCGAAGGACCGAGCGACAATACAAAACTGTGGTGCACTGGACCCCAGAGCTGATACTCCGACAGAGAGTCGCTGGGCGAATCGGACATGTAACACCACCCCCCCCCCCCCCAACCGACGCACGGAGGGGGCTGGGGGGAGTTAGGGCTGCATGGGATTCTGGGTATTTGTTTTGCTGTGTTTATGTTGTGTTACGGTGCGGATGTTCTCCCGAAATGTGTTTGTCATTCTTGTTTGGTGTGGATTCACAGTCTGGCGTATATTTCTAACAGTGTTTATACGGCCACCCTCAGTGTAACCTGTATCGCTGTGGATCAAGTATGCGTTGCATTCACTTGTGTGTGCGTGCAGAAGCCGCACACATCTTGTGACTGGGCAGGCACGTTGTTAGAATGGGTGAAAAGCGGACGCAACGACAGCTCGTAGAGGACGTTAAAAGCATAATGACTGATGAACACCTTCGTTTGATAATGAAGGTTGCCTGAGCCCCGACATTAATGAACTAGCATCCAAGAAAAGATGCCAAGTATCTGGCTTGGGCACATCAGATCAGATCAGTGTGTTGCAAACTGGGCAGTTTTAAATCCTGAATGGTTGGTTTATTCATTGTTATTTTATTTTCAAATGTATTAGCCTGTGGAAAAAGACTTAGTGAAGGTTAATGGTGATATTTACCTCAGAAGGCTGCAAATAGAAAAGAGGTATTCAATTTTTATTCAAATTGTATTTGATATGCCATTGATACTTTTTTATCATTATTATTATTATTAGAAACTCGATTTTGCATGTCACTATAAAGCTATATAAGCCTTGCTTGTTCAATATTCAATGCAAAACTTGTTTGGGTCCCTATTAAAAGGTTAATTTGTTCAACCTTGGCCCGCGGCTTTGTTCAGTTTTAAATTTTGGCCCAATCTGTATTTGAGTTTGACACCCCTGCTTTAATGTATCAAAGATAGATTTTGTAGCCACTTTGTTTTAATCACTCTGTCCAAAGAGATTTCAAAGAAAACTGTTAAAAGAAAGCCTGTGTCAACCGTCCCCCTTCTGCACCTGAGTCCTCATTCTCGCCAAGGCTTAACAGATGAATCACGCTTTTCCATCTGGCAATCTGATGGACCAGTCTGGGTTTGGAGGTTGCCAGGAGAACGCTACATTTTGGACCTCATTGCACCGAGTGTGAAATTTGGTGGAGGAGGAATTATGGTGTGGGGTTGGTTTTTCATGAGTTGGGCTTGGCCCCCTTAGTTCCAGTGAAAGGATAGCAAAACATTTTGGACAATTCCATGGGATGGCACTTCAAGTTCATATGTGAGTAAAGGCAGGTGGCCAAATTCTTTTGGCAATATAGTGTATGTTCCATTGAAAATATAGAACATTACACACAGCGCTCATAAATCTATCAAAATGTTATAGTACGACTTTGGTAAGCTATGAAGGCGCACCGCTTGATGGATTGTACTGTGCTTCAACATAGGAGTATTATTATGGTGTGTGTATAAGGTAAGACATATTATCTGGCGTTTTGTTTCACAATATTATGCAAAAACAACTTTTCTTACCTTCTGGTACCTGCTGATCTGTATTTGGGATCTGCATAAATCCTGAAAAATTGCATGAGTCCGCCTTTGTAGTCCGTGTCGACACCGTAGTCGATAAGCTTCTTTTTCTCTATCTTCTTATGTGACATTCATCCTCCACTGTTGCCATTTCTAATATAAAGTAGTGTAAAGTTCTAACTTATATCTGTCAGTGAACTCGCCGTGGGGCGGTCTGGCGTAGTGGGTAGAGCGGCCATGCTGGTAACCTGAGGGTTGCAGGTTCGCTCCCCGCCTCTTAACATCCAAATCGCTGCTGTTGTGTCCTTGGGCAGGACACTTCACCCTTGCCCCTGGTGCCGCTCACACTGGTGAATGAATGATGAATGAATGAATGATAGGTGGTGGTCGGAGGGGCCGTAGGTGCAAACTGGCAGCCTCGTTTCCGTCAGTCTACCCCAGGGCAGCTGTGGCTACAAATGTACTGTAGCTTACCACCACCAGGTGTGAATGAATGATGGGTTCCCACTTCTCTGTGAGTGCTTTGAGTATCTAATAATAGAAAAGCTCGATATAAAATCTAATTTATTATTATTATTATTATTATTATTATTATGAAAGTGCTAAAAACTACCGGTGTAGTGAGTTTACATTATTCACCCAAAGAACTTTAGTTATTAGAGAGTTACGGTCGGACGGTTTTTCACGGGACATGCTGCTCCGTTATTGATTTAAGTAAAGTCTGAATGCCCTTAAAACAGTTAGCTAACCCGTCCTTGCACGCTACACCGCTACAACAAAGATGACGGGGAGAAGACGCTGTCGAAGGTGAGCCACGTAAATAAGACCGCCCACAAAACGGCGCAGCCTGAAGCGACTGTCAGAAAGCGGCTTGAAGATGATCTGTAAAACATCATCTATGAAACATTTTGAGCAAAGAACCACCATTACATGTTTTGTAGACCACGAGGAAGTTCACCTTTGGGATGTTCCAAATAAGTGTTTGATGAGCATTCCTCAACGTTTTCAGTCTTTTTTTGCCATTTGTCCCAGCTTTTTTGAAACATGTTGCAGGCATCAAATTCCGAAATGTGCTAATATTTGCAAAAAATAACAAAGTTTTCCAGTTTGTCCTTTGAGTAAAAAACATTTTAAAAAAAAATAGAAGGTAAACCGCCAGTATTGTATTTTGTGTCCTCTTCTACTGATGTTTTATTGCTGGAATTGTACCTCGTGTTAAGTTGAATTGTGCTTGAGAAAATGTTGAAAGACCATGGATGGATAGATAGATACTCTATTCATCTTAAAGAGAAACTTGCATTTATATCAGCTTCACAGCGGTGGGGGATGCAAAATTCAAAAACAAAAAAGAACAACAAAAAGCATTAATAAATATAGTAGGCTTAAGAAAATCCCCTGACATGCATAAGATAAGGAAACACAGGCTTGGAAAAAAAACATAAATACAAATCCAACCTTCAATGATCGGTGATGACGTCTTCACACAAATATTATAACTCAATTAGAATTTGCAAATCTGGTAGGAATTGCGTGTGAATGATTGCGTGTGAAAGCCCTATGTGTGCGCGAGCCGCCGATAGTGGAACTGAAATGCTTGTACGTCCAGGGTGAGTGGAGTGTGATGATGTCGGAACGGTTCGAATCGCTTGAGAAATGTGGGATATGCAGAGGTTTGTATATAATGCCCATTCATTTTCAATGGATAGATAGATACTGTAGATAGATAGATAGACAGATAGATAGATAGTACTTTATTGATTCCTTCAGGAGAGTTCCCTCAGGAAAATTAAAATTTGGAAAATATTGAGGGAAATTCCTGGTAATTCCAGGTAATCAGGGAATTTTCAGAACCGGTAAACATGCTGTCTTGAATGTACAGAATGAGTGGAGTGTGTAGATGTTGAAACGGTTCAAATCGTATGAGAAATGTGGGATATTCAGTTGATTGTATAATGCCCATTCATTGTCAATGGGGAGAAAATTACCGGAAATTTGGGGAAATCCGTGAATTTTGGGATAAGGGAAAACATGTTTTGCGTTTGATATATTGGATGGTTAAAAAGTCGGAATCGCATTAAAACATTTTGAAAATTTTTGAGAGGGAATTTCCGAGAAAATTGGGAATTTGGAGAAAACTGGGAATTTTTGAAAATATAGATAATACTTTATTTGTCCTAGATGAAATGAATGGGTTGGTGTTGGAATTTTTCGAAACAGTTGGAAAAGCAGTAACAATAGTAACAGTTTGAATTTGTATTGGTATTTCGGAATTCCTGGAATTTCGGGAAAACTAGGAATTTGTACGAGGGGGGGAAAAAAAGATAACTTTTGTTTTCCCAACTGAGAGGATTTTTGTGAAGGTGAAATGGTCAAAAACAGTCGAAAAAATGTGGACTGTGAAAACTTTTCAGGAAGAGGTGAAAATAGGGCTTTGGAAAACCGGGAATTCTGGGAATTTCTGGTATATTTTTGAACTTGGAAAATGGTAGTTGGATTGCCCAAAGTGATTGGAATGTGTGGACAGTAAAACAAATTGGTTGAGAAACGTAGGCATTGTGCAAGTTCGAACAATGTCCTATTATTACAATAATAAAATGGGTATATAATTAATGGATATATAATTAATAATTATTATAATTGGTTATTAGGGGAATGTGAAAGTTTGACTCCTACTTTGTTTACTTCCATAAAAACCTCCTTAAAAATGTGTAATAAATCAGAAATATCAAGCAGCCAAACATGAATCAGTGTAGATAGAGTGTTCCTGTGACGATCGGTCACTTAATTTCTGTTTGTTTCCTTGTTTTTCCTGCGATGATCGGTCACTTCATTTCTGTTTGTTTCCTTGTTTTTGTATGTATTTCTCGTCAGTGCTCTTATTTTGTTCCATTTCCTGTTAGGAACTCGCATGGCTGCCGTTTTTGTGACCCCAAGAGGCAGGAACCAGGAGAGCGAAGAGCAGGTAGGATGAGTTTTTATCTCATACAACAGAAAATGAAGCTGTCTTGCACACAAACGTTCCAAACATAGAGTGATCTTCGAGCACTGAGGAGTGCTCGAGACAAAGCATAAATAGGATACATGTTGATTGGCAGCCGGTTCACACCGGCTGCCAATCAACGGCAGGTGAGGAAAAAACAGTGCTTCGCGGAACAAACAGGAAATGGTACAAAATAAGAGCACTGACGGGAAGTAAATACAAAAACAAGGAAACAAACAGAAATTAAGTGACCAATCGTCACAGTTCCCTTGTAATTAATTTAAATTGGTGTAATTTAGTTTTAGTAATTTTTTTTTTTAATGAGAATTGTTTATTTTTTAATATAATTTAGATTTTTACTTTTTATTTTTTTTAATGAGAATTATTTAGTTTTTTTAATAATATCCACAATGTTCAATGAGCAGGATGTGTTATGTGTGACCATTAGGGGTGAGAATCTTTGGGTGTCCCACGATTCGATTCAATATCGATTCTTGGGGTCACGATTCGATTCAAAATCTTTTTTTCTTTTTTTTTTCAATTCAACACAATTCTCGATTCAAAAACGATTTTTTCCCGATTCATTCAATACATAGGATTTCAGCAGGATCTACCCCAGTCTGCTGACATGCAAGCAGAGTAGTAGATTTTTGTAAAAAGCTTTTATAATTGTAAAGGACAATGTTTTATCAACTGATTGCAATAATGTTGTTCTAACTATTAAATGAACCAAAAACATGACTTTATTTTATCTTTGTGAAAATATTGGACACAGTGTGTTGTCAAGCTTATGAGATGCGATGCAAGTGTAAGCCACTGTTGTTATTGTTCTTTTTTTTAAATTATTTTATAAATGTCTAATGATAATGTCAATGAGGGATTTTTAATCACTGTTGTATTGAAATTGTAACTAATATTGATATTGGTGTTGATAATATTAATTTTTGTTTCACTACTTTTGGTTTGTTCTGTGTCGTGTTTGTGTCTCCTCTCAATTGCTCTGTTTATTGCAGTTCTAAGTGTTCCTGGGTCGGGTTTGGTTTTGGAACTGGTTTGCATTGTTATGGTATTGCTGTGTATTGTTTTGTTGGATTGATATATTAAAAAAAAAAAAGAAAGTTAAATAAAAATAAATACCGTTTTTTTCGGAGTATAAGTCGCACCGGAGTATAAGTCGCACCTGCCGAAAATGCATAATAAAGAAGGAAAAAAACATATATAAGTCTCACTGGAGCCCGGCCAAACTATGAAAAAAAACTGCGACTTATAGTCCGAAAAATACGGTACTAAAAATAAATAGATTTTTAAAAAATGAGAACCGATTCTGAATCGCACAACATGGGAATCGCGATTGGAATTCAAATCGATTTTTTTCCCACACCCCTAGTGACCATGTTTATTGACTTTTTGCGCTGGGTGATTTTTAAAAAAAAAAAAATTCTGCACCATGACTAGAGAAGGTTGTTTTGGATGGGATCATATAAGTATATGCTGTGCATGTATTCACATGGATGTACAATCAACGGTTACTTACTTGCGTTACCTTCGATAGGCCACAGGATGGCTACAAAATGTCAGCTGTCAGACCTCTGGCTATTTGTACATGGTTTGAAATCCCTGCACCCTGCCATATAGCTTTTTGGACCCGTGCCAAATTGAAGATGTGGGGGGGGGGCATAGTTTGGACGCCCCTGGTCTAGGAGTTTGGTTATCTTATTGATCTGCCGGTCAGACTCACTCTCACACTCAGCGTGATACACAGGTCAATACAATGAGCACAATAACCTTCAGTGTAAATTGTGTAGAGTATATGACATCATCCATGATTTAGTGGAGCGCTGGTTAAAAAAAAAAAAAAAAAAAAAGGCGGTCTTTCCTCCAAGGACGTCAGTGTTTTTCCTGCAAGTGAGACACCCAGAGGTCTAAAAGCAGACAGCCTCCATCAAATAACAGAAGGCATGCTTGTGCAATGTCACTGCTCGTCTGCTGCTTGCTCCGACAGGAACCACTGAGGAGCCACGCTGGAAGGAATGACCAAAAGGAAGGTCACTTTTAGGATAACCAACAATGACTGACAGTCAACAGCATCCTGGATTGTATGGATTTCTTCACTCGGAGGAGGGGAGCTTTTCTTTTTGCCGTAAAGGATGAAATAAGGTGTGTTTTTTGGGGGGGTTTTTTACATTCTTTTCTCTCTCTGAAAGTTATGTCAAAACCGATCACATCAATAAAAAGTTGCAACTAAAAAGTCAACAGTGAGAATTACTGTTGTTAAATAAGTCATGTTCATCTCATGTTATCAATAATGCATGTTCAGGAAAAGGCGATGAATGAGATTTTTGTTTGCATCTGATGTCAGAAAAAACTGTCCGAACTTGTTCAGACGACCTGCAGTGCGGGCATAAAGCATGCAGATTTGTTATCATGTGCCGAGCGTAAAACAAACAAACATTTTCATGCACGTCCAGGTAAACATTCAGTAAAAATGCAATCCTTGTACAGAAATCTTGATTAAAGGAGTCTCATACAGCCTAATATTTTCACACCACTTTCCATGAACCACATGGGAGCCTTTGCAGCAGGCACAAGACACTAAAACCACGTTGAGAACTTGTTGAATTAGGTCCTGACGTTGAGCAACTCAAATACAACGTTGAAACAACATGCTTTTTGACAACGTTTAACCAACGTTGGGTTCTGATGTTGATTTGACCATTGAAATTTGGTCATTTCCCAACCAATATTCTACAACACAAATACAATGTTGAAACAACATGCTTTTTGTCAACGTTTATTCAATGTCTGATTGTGACGCTGATTTGACCATTGAAATTTGGTCATTTCCCAACCAATATTCTACAACACAAATACAACGTTGAAACAACATGCTTTTTGACAACGTTTAATCAACGTCGGGTTCTGACGTTGATTTGACCATTGAAATTTGGTCATTTCCCAACCAATAATCTACAACTTACATGTAACGTTGAAACAGCATGCTTTTTGTCAACGTTTATTCAATGTCTGATTGTGACGCTGATCTGACCATTGAAATTTGGTCATTTCCCAACAATACACAAATACCACGTTGAAACAACATACTTTTTGACAACGTTCAATGTCAGGTTGTGACGTTGATTTGACCATTGAGATGTGGTCATTTCCCAACCAACAACGTGGATCCAATGTTAGACATCAACGTTGTCTCAATTTAAAAATACAACTATTTTGCAACGTTGTTTTGAAGTCAGTTTTTAAAAATGTACAATCAACATTGTATCAATGTCTTGTGCCTGCTGGGTTAATACCAATATCTTTATCATACTTCTTTTTTTTTAACATTTACTTTGGTGCATCTAGGGCTGCCAGGCAGAATTTTTTTTTTTTACAATTGTTTTTACAATTTTTTAATTAGTGTGAATTGATTTTATTGTCCGTGTTTTCCAAAATGAGTCACAGGACGGATACTGGACAAAATGAATATATTTTTGCTAAAAATGTAACATATTTATTAAAAAGTTGGCAAACCTTCCTGAAAAAATTCTGACTAACGCTGCGGTAAAATTTTACAAGTGCCTTGAGGTACCTTGTCATTCGTTAATTGACGCAAAACGGGGCCCCGTGCACCGCATAGCTCTACACACATTACGTAATCTGTGTACAGAAAGGGGTACGTTGGTTTTCATTATCAACCCGTCCTTGAAGGTCGGATGAAGACTGACGAGGAAAGAGGCATACCGAAATGTCCCGTAAAAATAGCCAAAAAATAAGTGATTTTCATAGTCATCACCAAAATATTAATGAATAAAAACACAAACTGGTGTCATTTGTGTGAAAATAGAGCACCGCTGACAACTAAATACACATTCAGATAAATATACTTATCGCTCAGCAGGCTTCCTCATGAGGACCCCTGTTTTAACGTGGGATGAAAAATACAAATTCTGGGCTCCTTCACAACACTTATGGTTCGCTCACGTTATTTCCTCCTCAATGTTTACAAAAAACTGCCGGATGTGTGACCTCCCTGCTTTTCCCATACGATAATAAGGGTCCTATTTGTCAACAATATTTACACAAGGTTTAGATTTTTGGCAGAGACGTCTTCTCCGTTGTCGTGTCCATTCATCTCTCTCGTGTTGGTTTGAATAATTTTTTGAATTCCGTAGTTTTTGTTGCCTTTTTTTTTTTTTTTTTAATCAAAGTGCTGGCACTCGCAACTTTCTTTGGCCCTATGGTGTTTTTTTTTTTGGCAGATGTACTCAATTAAAAAAAAGCACGGACACGTAATCGCCAACGCCATTGCACGGAATGATATGCATGCCAAAAGACTACCGTATTTTCCGGACTGTAGAGCGCACCGGTGTATAAGCCGCACCCCCCACATTTTTAAAAGAAAAAATATTTTTCCATATACTAACGAAACCAAACAATAATCCGCAAACAAATACGTTGTGAAATTTATTTACACGGAAATATTTTCATACATTAATTGTTTACAAACAGTGTCTGTAACACGGCAGTAAAACGGCTGATCAAACAAAACAGAAGTCATCGTCATGGACCCACCAGCTGTGGAAGCTAGCTCTCCAATCAGCTAAACAGACTCAATAACGCCACGGTGACGTTTTGGTGAATTTACTGAGGAATTTGTGAAACTAAAACAATACAAAAAGAATGCCATTATGCTGTATTACTGTTAGCATATTAGCTAATGCTAACGACACTAGCTTCATTACATTACAATAGCAAGTACGGTACAGATATGCATGAAAACACTCCTACAGACATCACACATGGGACGGTCTAGTAAGTATGAACAGTTTTAGATGTATTGTAAAACTTACAGACGTTGCTTGGAGTGATGAATGAATAAAGACTCCATACGAGTAGATTTGCTACAGACGACTAGAAAACGACTTCCGGTTCAAAGAATTAAACAGAAGAAAACACTGTAGACGTTCACACCGCAGCAGTGAGCGAATTCGTACAGAAGATAGCGCCATAGCTCAAACAATAACACACTTGCTCAATGTCTTTGCTTGTTTTTTATGAGAACTATTTGCAATATGGCCGTTAGCGAATAATTATCCGCAAATTAGCCGCACCGTTTTATAAGCTGCAAGGTTCAAAGCGTTGGAAAAAAGTAGCGGCTTATAGTCCGGACTTTACGGTAGTTTGTTTTGGGCAATGTTTAGTTGTACGATAACCGACACTGCATGTATACAAAAATTGGGCAAACTTTTAATAAAAATGTTCGTTCAAAGATTCTCACCCTTACTCATTGACAAAGGTACAGTTTGGCTTTCCTAATGTCCTATTCTACATTTGCAACTTTTCAGACTCATGCATGAGACAAACCTAACGTTGAAACAACATGCTTTTGACAACGTTTATTCAATGTCAGGTTGTGACGTTGAGTTGACCGTTGAAATTTGGTCATTTTGCAACCAATATTCTACAACACAAATACAACGTTGAAACAACATGCTTTTTGACGACATTTAATAAATGTTGGGTTTTGGTGTTGATTTGACCGTTGAATTTTGGTCATTTCCAAACCAATATTCTACAACACAAATACAATGTTGACACAACATGCTTTTTGACAACGTTTATTCAATGTCAGGTTGTGATGTTGATTTGATCGTTGACATTTGGTCATTTTCCAACCAATATTCAACAACACAAATACAACGTTGAAACAACATGCTTTTTGACAATGTTTATTCAATGTTGGGTTCTGATGTTGATTTGACCATTGAAATTTGGTAATTTCCCAACCAATATTCTACAACTCAAACAGAACATTGAAACAACATGCTTTTTGACAACGTTTATTCAATGTTGGGTTCCGACATTGATTTGAACATTGAAATTTAGTCATTTCCCAACCAATTTTCTACAACACAAATACAACGTTGAAACGAAATGCTTTTTGACAACGTTTAATCAATGTTGGGTTTTGATGTTGATTTGACCATTGAAATTGGGTCATTTCCCAACCAATATTCTACAACACAAATACAACATTGAAATAACATGCTTTTTGACAATGTTTAATCAACGACGGGTTCTGACGTTGATTTAACTATTGAAATTTGGTCATTTCCCAACCAGTATTCTACAACACAAATACAACATTGAAATAACATGCTTTTTGACAACGTTTAATCATAGTCAGATTCTGACGTTGATTTGACCATTGAAATTTGGTAATTTCCAAACCAATATTCTACAACTCAAATACAACGTTTAAACAACATGCTGTTTGACAACATTTATTCAATGTTGTGTTAGAATGTTGATTTGACATTGACATTTGGTAATTTCCCAACCGACAACGTGGATCCAATGTTAGACATCAACGTTGTTTCAATTTACAAATACAACTATTTGGCGACGTTGTTTCAAAGTCAGTTTTAAAGAACATGTACATATAATCAAAGTTGTATCAATGTATTGTGCCTGCTGGGTGGGTCCCAGTTCCATGATTAACTACATTCCTCCATAAAATAGACAAACAGCTCTAATAAATGTCTATATTACTCAAAAGAAAACCGGTTTTGTTTAATAAAACTCTACTCAAACATTTACTATAGTCAAATAGAAATAAGGCAACAAGAGAAGTATATTTTCTAAAGTAAATGTGTCCAGCAGATATAGATCATCTCCATCAACAATATGATTTGTCTGAGTGGCTGGACAGGACAGATTGAAAAATAAAAAAATTAAATAAATAAAAATGATTTAGATTTTTTTTAATCGATTAAGAAAAATGTTGCCACCCCTAATAAAAAACGTTAGTTGTCAGTATGTTAATTCTTTCTTTTTTCTCCCCTTCTGAAGACACAAGAAGACCACACCAGACCGGGAGTTGAGCAGGGATGTTGGCAATGCCGCGCCACAACTCCTCTGGCATTTTTGCTCCCTTACCCCCGTCCAACCACAGCGCCATCGTGTTCCGTAACGCCACCCGGCCTCCAAACAGTCCCACGGCGGCCGGCGTCACCATGACCCTCGGAATCATCTTCAACGTGGTGGCGCTCGTCATTCTCGCCAAAGCCTACAACCGATTCCGGCGGAGGTCAAAGGCCACGTTTCTCCTCTTCGCCAGCTGTCTGGTGGCGACTGATCTGGCGGGACACGTCATCACGGGGACTCTGGTGCTCAGAAGGTACTCCGCAGAGGTCGTGACCGCGGTTGACCCTCCGTCCAGCTTTCCAGGCGACCTGGCGACCCGTCCGGATGTATCCTGTTTGGTTTTGGGCGGCTGCATGGTGTTTTTCGGCCTGTGCCCGCTCTTCCTGGGCTGCGCCATGGCGGCCAAGCGCTGCCTGGGCGTCTCCAGACCTTTGCTGCATGCTCGTCTCGTCACCACGGCGAGGACAAAGATGGCGCTGGTCCTCATCTGGCTGCTGGCGCTGTGCGTGGCCCTGCTGCCGTTCTTCGGATTCGGAGCGTACACGTACCAGTACCCGGGCACCTGGTGTTTCATCAGGGTGATGGAAGGCACCAGAGCCACGGACCTGGCCTTTGTGACGCTGTACTCTGGACTTGCGCTGAGCTCGCTGGCCTTGGCCTTCGTGTGCAACACCATCAGTGGCATCACGCTGGTGAGAGCGCGACTCAAGAAGAAGTCAAGCTCCCAGCGCAGCTCGGCCAGGTCTCACGACACTGAGATGGTGGTCCAGCTGGTCGGCATCATGGTGGCCTCTTGCATCTGCTGGAGCCCTCTGCTGGTGAGTTTCTAGACTACCTGGGCCTTTATTACATTGTATTTAAATGTATTGTAGCCAGGGTCACATGCAGGTTTTCCTCATTTTAGACTGCAGGGTATTTGACAGTTTTTCCATAACTCCACTTTAGTTAAAAAATCTAATATTTTTGTGTCGTCCTTGCAAAATATTTAAATAATGAAGGATGCTCTAACATTACAAAACAGAACATGTGAAATTTGTAATTTTACTGACCTGGAGCTTTTTGGAACTATCAAAATAAACTCACTTTTTTTTTCCAAACTCCAAAGCTAAAAAGACACATATTGAACTACTCAAAAATATATTGGCTCACCTTAGGCAACTTTATTTCATTTTTCTACAAGGTCTCTAAGACAAAGACGTCTCATTTGAATGATTGAGTTTTTAGCATTGAATGATCTAATACATGAAATATAGCCACATGGCATTCATGTCGACATGAAGCACATGACAGTAAATGTGGAAGTTATTTTAAAAAGAAAAAGAAAAGAAAAAAACATATTGAGGGAACAGGAATAAATAAGAAGCAATTTTTTCCACATAATCCATGTATATATTGTAAAATAATGTCGTTGATTTATGAGATTACTGAGATGTCAGCTTGTGTTTCTAATATTTTGTGGTATTCCTAACATGTATGTGTTTCCTATTTCCCCAAGAGGTACTATATATATATATATATATATATATATATATATATATATATATACAAACCCTGTTTCCAAATGAGTTGGGAAATTGTGTTAGGTGTAAATATAAACGGAATACAATGATTTGCAAATCATTTTCAACCCATATTCAGTTGAATATGCTACAAAGACAACATATTTGATGTTCAAACTGATCAACTTTTTTTTTTTTTGCAAATAATCATTAACTTTAGAATTTGATGCCAGCAACACGTGACAAAGAAATTGGGAAAGGTGGCAATAAATACTGATAAAGTTGAGGAATACTCATCAAACACTTATTTGGAACATCCCACAGGTGAACAAGCAAATTGGGAACAGGTGGGTGCCATGATTGGGTATAAAAGTAGATTCCATGAAATGCTCAGTCATTTTACAAACAAGGATGGGGCGAGGGTCACCACTTTGTCAACAAATGTGTGAGCAAATTGTTAAACAGTTTAAGAAAAACCTTTCTCAACCAGCTATTGCAAGGAATTTAGGGATTTCACCATCTACGGTCCGTAATATCATCAAAGGGTTCAGAGAATCTGGAGAAATCACTGCACGCAAGCAGCTAAGAGCGTGACCTTCGATCTCTAAGGCTGTACTGCATCAACAAGCGACATCAGTGTGTAAAGGATATCACCACATGGGCTCAAGAACACTTCAGAAACCCACTGTCAGTAACTACAGTTGGTCACTACATCTGTAAGTGCAAGTTAAAACTCTCCTATGCAAGGCGAAAACCGTTTATCAACAACACCCAGAAACGCAGTCGGCTGCGCTGGGCCTGAGCTCATTTAAGATGGACTGATACACAGTGGAAAAGTGTTCTGTGGTCTGACGAGTCCACATTTCAAATTGTTTTTGGAAACTGTGGACGTCGTGTCCTCCGGACCAAAGAGGAAAAGAACCATCCGGATTGTTATAGGCGCAAAGTTGAAAAGCCAGCATCTGTGATGTTATGGGGGTGTATTAGTGCCCAAGACATGGGTAACTTACACATCTGTGAAGGCACCATTAATGCTGAAAGGTACATAAAGGTTTTGGAGCAACATATGTTGCCATCCAAGCAACGTTACCATGTACGCCCCTGCTTATTTCAGAAAGACAATGCCAAGCCACGTGGTACATCAACGTGGCTTAATAGTAAAAGAGTGTGGGTACTAGACTGGTCTGCCTGTAGTCCAGACCTGTCTCCCATTGAAAATGTGTGGCACATTATGAAGCCTAAAATACCACAACGGAGACCCCCGGACTGTTGAACAACTTAAGCTGTACATCAAGCAAGAATGGGAAAGAATTCCACCTGAGAGGCTTAAAAATGTGTCTCCTCAGTTCCCTTCTCAGTTCCTAAACGTTTACTGAGTGTTGTTAAAAGGAAAGGCCATGTAACACAGTGGTGAACATGCCCTTTCCCAACTACTTTGGCACGTGTTGCAGCCATGAAATTCTAAGTTAATTATTATTTGCACAAAAAAAAATAAAGTTTGAGTTTGAACATCAAATATGTTGTCTTTGTAGTGCATTCAATTGAATATGGGTTGAAAAGGATTTGCAAATCATGGTATTCCATTTATATTTACATCTAACACAATTTCCCAACTCCTATGGAAACGGGGTTTGTGTATATATATAGATAGATAGATAGTACTTTATTGATTCCTTCAGGAGAGTTACTTCAGGAAAATTAAAATTCCAGCAGCAGTGTACAAAATTGAGATCGAATTTAAAAAGTAAATAATGGGAGTATAAATGGAAACAAAATAGAAAAATATTACAATAGAATAAAAAGCAACAATGAGAATAAAAATATAACAAGAGAAACTAGGCAGTAGTGACCATATTATGAAAAAGTATTGCGCTGTTATTGTACCTTGGACTCAACCTCCCAAAGTCAATGACCATCTCCTTGGTCTTTGACGGATTGAGCTGCAAGAGGTTCCTGTGGCACCAGACAACAAAGTCCCTCACCAGCCTCCGAAACTCCTCCTCTCTGCCGTCCCTGATGCACCCGACGATGGCTGTGTCATCCACATACTTCTGGATGTGACACAGCTCTGAGTTGTAGCAAAAGTCAGCGGTGTACAGGGTGAAGAGAAGAGGGGCCAGCACCGTTCCCTGCGGTGCTCCGGTGCTGCTGATCACGGTGTCAGATGTGATGTCCTTCAGTCTGACGTACTGTGGCCTATCGGTGAGGTAGTCTAAAATGCAGGCAACCAGGCAGGGGTCCACTCGCATTCTGTCCAGCTTGTCCTGGAGAACGGGGGGTTGAATAGTATCAAAGGCACTCGAGAAGTCCAGGAACAGGATCCTCACAGCGCCATTTCCCTTATCCAGGTGTGAGTGGGCTCGGTGCAGCAGGTAAAGGATAGCATCCTCCACACCAGGGGTGGGCAATTCATTTTTACCGGGGGCCGCATAAGCAACCCGAGACCTGCTGGAGAGCCACACCGACAATATTTCAATTAAACTTTGCTCAATATTATTTTTGATATACCGTAAGATAAATAATAATAATAATAGTAATAATTAATAATAATAATAATTTCATTTAACCTAACTTAACTTTATACAAAAGCAGATTGCTTTTGATGGTTTTATTTTTAACACTGTCTTACACACCACTTCCTGATGTATAATACAATGCAAAAATGTTCATTTCTGCACAGGGTTAATTTCTGTCACTTTAACCTGCATTATCCAACATTTTTCCCCGTCAGATTTGGACAACCATCTGTTGTTAAAAATCGTTTTTTAATCATATTTATTTTATATTGTTTTTATATTGGTTTTATATGTAATTATTTTTTTGTTTTTATTCAGTCATTGGTGGAGCTAAGGATAATATTTGAATATTGTTTTTAATATTGTTGTGCAGCACTTTGTGCTATATAAATAAAGTGGATTGGATTGGATTGCCACACCTGCCAGCTTGTCCCATTTCAGTCCGAACATGTCTAAACACACATTTACCTATATGAACAAGTCATTACCTGTGGTTGTCTCTTTAATTGACTGCATGGCTGCCAGCTCTTTCGTGATTTGAAAGTCTGCAGTTATCCCACGTAAGAAGATGAGCAGCTAGGCGGTGTCACGTACATTGCAGCTCTCATCCAAAGCCAGCGGAAAAACAGTCAAAGTCTCCGGGCATATCAGCGCAACAGAGTCCAATAAGCACTCCTTAGTAAACTCTCCGTCAGAAAACACCTTACTTTTTCTGGCAATTTTGTGAGAAATGACGAAACTTGTCCTGACAGCTGCATCTCTGGGGGTGTGAAATTTGTCAAAAAGTTCTCGTTGGGTTTGCAGTTTTACCATCAACGCACTCTTCATCAGACAGATTCCGGTATTTTTCCTCGTGCTTCGTCGTGTAGTTCCGATTCAAATTATATCCTTTAAACACAGCAACCTGTGTACCACAAATTAAGCCCACGGCTTTACGTTTAATTTCTGTAAAGAAATACTTGGCAGTCCATGTCTTGTTGGAAACACGCCATTCGTCATCAACTTTTCTCTTTTTATCGTCTCATCACTTGTCGCTGTTCACCTTCACTCACAGGTTACAACCGGACATACGCCCATAAATAACACTTTTCAAAATAAAAGCAGCACAGTTGTATTGCACGCACGACATAGATGTTTTTTAAACTTTATTTTGTAATTTGTGATTGCAGCTGTTCACATTCACTCACAATCACCCACGCGCATACGTCCACACGGAAGTAATACAAATAACACTTTTCAAAACAAAAGCAGCACCGTTGTATTGCACACTCGACATAGATCATTTTTAAAATGTATTTTGTAATTTATGATTGGCCTCACGCGGGCCGGACAGGGACGCACAAAGGGCCAGATGTGGCCCGCGGGCCGCAGAATGCCCAGGTCTGCTCCACACCAACGCCTGCCTGGTACGCAAACTGCAGGCTGTCCTGGGCATGTTGCACCTGTGGTCTGAGGAGGCTGAGAAAGAGCCGCTCCATTGTCTTCATTATATGAGAGGTGAGCGCCACTGGTCTGTAGTCGTTCAGCTCACTGGGACAGTTCTTTCTGGGAACTGGAACGATGCACGACATCTTCCAGAGGGTGGGCACTCTCTCCAGCTGCAGGCTGAGGTTGAAGATCTGCTGGAGTGGTTCACCCAGTTCTGCAGCACAGGTCTTCAGGAGTCAGAGGCACACCTTGTCTGGGCCTGCTGCTTTCCTAGGCTGCAGCTTCCTCAGTTGACTTTTGACCTGGTCCGCAGAGATGACTTGTCTGCGTAGAAGTGGTGGAGGGGGGTGCTGCCATGGCTGGCGGGGGGGTGCGTTCAGGGGAAAAGAAGAGGGGGTGGCTGCGATGGGGCGTGAGGGGTGGAGAGGAGACAGGCTGGTTGAACCGGTTGAATAAGTTATTCATCTCATTGGCCCTCTCTATTGTCCCCCCCAACAGCTCTGGTCTTTGTCTTGTGGCCTGTGATGGTTTTCACACCTTCCCACGTCCATATAAATGATAATAAATGATAAATGGGTTATACTTGTATAGCGCTTTTCTACCTTCAAGGTACTCAAAGCGCTTTGACAGTATTTCCACATTCACCCATTCACCCACACATTCACACACTGACGGCGGGAGCTGCCATGCAAGGCGCTAACCAGCAGCCATCAGGAGCAAGGGGTGAAGTGTCTTGCCCAAGGACACAACGGACGTGACTAGGATGGTAGAAGGTGAGGATTGAACCCCAGTAACCAGCAACCCCCCGATTGCTGGCACGACCACTCTATCAACTTCGCCACGCCGTCCCCATATATATATTATTATATTGATATATGTATTATTTTATATATATATATATATATATATATATATATATATATATATATATATATATATATATATATATATATATATATATATATATATATATATATATATATATATATATATTGTGTGTGTGTGTGTGTGTGTGTATGTATGTATTTTTGTATGTATGTTTCCCATTTCCCCAAGAGGTAATATATATATATATATATATATATATATATATATATATATATAACAATTATAAAGTTATTGATGATTTTAAAAAATACACGGTTTTCCCGAAATTTCAGAATTTCCAGGAAATGTCCAACTCCCAAATCTCTCACCTTCTTGTGACATTATTTACCCGATTCAAGCCTTTCGACCATCCACACACTCTACTCATCCTGGATACTGAAGGCAAAAACATGATTCCCATTTCCCCAAATTACCAGGTTTCCCGTAATTTCCCGTAATTCCGAAATACCAATTCTCGATTAAAAGTGTTACTACGTCAACATTTCTGGACTGATTAAAAAAATTCCAACACCAACCCATTCATATTATGTAAAATAATTATGATATTAACGATATTTTTTAAATTTCTGATTTTCCAGGAAATGTCCAACTCCCAAATCTCTCACCTTCTGGCGCCATTTTTTTTTACCCAATTCAAACCTTTCAACCATCCACACACTCTACTCACCATGGATATTGAAAGCAAAAACATGTTTCCCATTTCCCCAAATTCCCGGTTTTCCTGGAATTTCCAGGAATTCAAAAATACCAATATTCGATTAAAAGTGTTAGTACGTCAGCATTTCTGGACCCATTTAGAAAATTCCAACACCAACCTATTCATATTATCTAAAACATCGATAATCGATAAAAAAATCGATAATTCAAAAATTCACGGTTTTCCCGAAATTTCAGAATTTCCGGGAAATGTCCAACTCCCAAATCTCTCACCTTCTTGCAACATTTTTTTTACCCGATTCAAACCTTTCAACCATCCGCACACTCTACTCACCCTGGATAGTCACGGCAAAAACATGATTCCCATTTCCCCGAATTCACAGTTTTTCCGGAATTTCCAGTTTTTTTGGGTTGGTGCACTAATTGTAAGTGTATATTGTGTTTTTTATGTTGATTTAATAAAAAATGAAAAAATATATATAATTTTTTTTTTTTTTTTTTTTTTTTTTTTTTTTTCTTGTGCGGCCCAGTGGTTGGGGGACCACTGCTGTATAGTATTTCTCCAGCAATGGTCATGTGGTGACATAAATGATGGTATTTTGAGAGGTAATCATTGAAGTCAGACATCACTGAAGGCCTAGGTGGGAAACGCACGGCCCGCCACTGATCCCAATAATATAGAAAAATACCAAATATACAGTCATTTAAGCTATTACTGTATAATTACATTTACTTTTTTTGGGGCCGTATAGCTCGGTTGGTAGAGCGGCCGTGCCAGCAACTTGAGGGTTCCAGGTTCGATCCCCGCTTCTGCCATCCTAGTCACTGCCGTTGTGTCCTTGGGCAAGACACTTTACCCACCTGCTCCCAGTGCCACCCACACTGGTTTAAATGTAACTTAGATATTGGGTTTCACTATGTAAAGCGCTTTGAGTCACTAGAAAAAAAGCGCTATATAAATATAATTCACTTCACTTCACTAAACAAAGCATGATATGTAAACGTGAAAAATATGTGTAATTATGTCGGAAATGGCTCTAACATATCCATCCATCCATTTTCTACCGCTTATTCCCTTTGGGGTCGCGGGGGGCGCTGGCTCTAACATATAAGAATCGCAATTCGGATGTGAATAGAGTTTTTTTGTGCACGCCTAACAACAAGTTGGCTTTAGGACTAGTTTGATGTAAAACACAAATACCACTGATTTAGTTGACTATCTTAGTGAAGGCCTCACCTTTTGTGCAATTATTTCACTGACTCTCATCAAATAGTTGTTCAAAGTACAGCAGTGGACATTTATTTTTGCTGTACTCTTTTTGGTGGCGGTTCAATTTTTGGAAATGAAAATAGTCCTGAAATGCAAAACAAGTGTCCACTGCAGAGGAGTTATCACATACCCCTATGCATATGTCTCAGTTCTTCTGTGGATTTCGTCTGTAGGTCTTCGGACTGATGTCGGCCACCCGGTCCTACAGTGGCTCCCTGGACGACGACCTCGACACCTACAGAAACCTAATGGTGACCGGCGTCAGGATGGCGACCTGCAACCAGATCCTGGACCCGTGGGTCTACATCCTGCTGCGGCGCGCCATCCTGCGGAAGATCTACAGCATCACAAAGCGGCAGGCCAGCGTGAGGGGAAGCATGATGCGCTCTTTCCGCTGGGAGGTCAGCTCCCCTCAGACCTCGGAGAAACACAACGTTAAGATCTGAGGGAGAGCGCACGCCGCCTGGTAATTCTCTCGTCTTGGCCAGAACACGGCGTTCCAAATGATCAAGTGGCGGGAACCAGGTGCCATCTTGTCTCGTGTTTGCTATATATACCAGTGGTTCTCAAATGTTTATCACCAAGTACCACCTCAGAAAACACCATAATGACCCACATTACAATACAGTAGCGTAGTAGGCCCAAGTATTCATTACAAACAAGGCAGAGGTTTTATTTAATAAGTATATTTCATCATTTCGGACATTGTAACATAACAGTTTGAACAGTAACACTGTGTTTAATACTTTTGTGTGAAGTATTCCACACCAAAATTCAGCAATGTATTATTATTCTTCCACTCGCGACAAAGTTTGCCAGTTTTCACAGCCCGCAGTTTCCATCAGATTGGAACCGTTCAAGTATCAAAAACGTATCCCAGAATTCCCGATTTTCCTGGACATTTTTCCCATTGAAAATGGATTGGCCATTTTTCAAACTGGTAGAATTCCCAAATTTCTTACACGGTTGGAACCATTCCACTTTCAACACCTTCCATTCATTCTAGACAATCAAATTACAATTTTTCCAAGTTCAAAAAAATTCCCTGTTTTTCTACACCTTAATTCTACCTTTCGAGCTAAAGTTTTCACTGTGAACATTTTTCACTCATTTCCAACCATTTCATCATCAAAACATTCCTCTAATGTTTGGGGAATCAAAAGTTCCTTTTTCTGTACAAATTTCTGGTTTTCCCTAAATTTTCAGGAATTCCGAAATACCAATTTTAAATTAAAAGTATTACTACGTGAACATTTCTGGACCGATTTAAAAAAAAATAAAAAATACCAACACCAACCCATTCATATTATATAGAACAATTTTGATATTATAGATGTTTCAAACATTTCCAGTTTTCCCGAAATTTACAAATTTCCAGGAAATGTCCAACTCCCAAATCTCTCACCTTCTTGCGACATTTTTTACCCGATTTAAACCTTTCAACCAGCCGCACACTCTACTCACCCTAGATAGTGTCACTACGACAACATTTCTGGGACAATTACAACAATTCCAACACCAACCCATTCATATTTTTTTAAAACAATAGTGATATCATCGATAATTTAAAAATTCCCGCTTTTCCCGAAATTCCCAAATTTCCAGGAAATGTCCAATTCCCATATTTCTCACGTTCTTGGGCCATTTTTTTACCCGATTCGAACCTTTCAACCATCCACACTCTCCACTCACCCTGCATATCAAAGGAAAAAACATGTTTCCCATTTCCCCAAATTCTCGTTTTTCCCGGAATGTCCAGGAATTCCAAAATACAAATTTTCGATTAAAAGTGTTAGTACGTCAACATTTCTGGACACATTCAGAAAATTCCTACACCAACCCATTCATATTATCTCAAACAATCATAATATTATTGATGATTTTAAAAAATTCACGGTTTTCCCGAAATTTCAGAATTTCCAGGAAATGTCCAACTCCCAAATCTCTCACCCTCTTGTGACATTTTTTACCCGATTTAAACCTTTCAACCAGCCGCACACTCTACTCACCCTAGATAGTGTCACTACGACAACATTTCTGGACCAATTACAACAATTCCAACACCAACCCATTCATATTTTTTTAAAACAATAGTGATATCATCGATAATTTAAAAATTCCCAAATTTCCAGGAAATGTCCAACTCTCATATTTCTCACGTTCTTGGGCCATTTTTTTTACACGATTCGAACCTTTCAACCATCCACACTCTCCACTCACCCTGCATATCAAAGGAAAAAACATGTTTCCCATTTCCCCAAATTCTCGTTTTTCCCGGAATGTCCAGGAATTCCAAAATACTAATTTTCGATTAAAAGTGTTAGTACGTCAACATTTCTGGACACATTCAGAAAATTCCTACACCAACCCATTCATATTATCTCAAACAATCATAATATTATTGATGATTTTTAAAAATTCACGGTTTTCCCGAAATTTCAGAATTTCCAGGAAATGTCCAACTCCCAAATCTCTCACCCTCTTGTGACAATTTTTACCCGATTTAAACCTTTCAACCAGCCGCACACTCTACTCACCCTAGATAGTGTCACTACGACAACATTTCTGGACCAATTACAACAATTCCAACACCAACCCATTCATATTTTTTTTTAAACAATAGTGATATCATCGATAATTTAAAAATTCCCGCTTTTCCCGAAATTCCCAAATTTCCAGGAAATGTCCAACTCCCATATTTCTCACATTCTTGGGCCATTTCTGGACACCTTCAGAAAATTCCTACACCAACCCATTCACATTATCTAAAAAAATTATAATATTATTGATTATTTAAAAAAATTCACGGTTTTCCCAAAATTTCAGAATTTCCAGGAAATGTCCAACTCCCAAATCTCTCACCTTCCTGTGACATTTTTTACCCAATTCAAACCTTTCGACCATCCACACACGCTACTCACCCTGGATACTGAAGGCAAAAACATGATTCCCATTTCCCCAAATTACCAGGTTCCCCGGAATTTCCCGGTATTCCGAAATACCAATTCTCGATTAAAAGTGTTACTACGTCAACATTTCTGGACTGATTAAAAAATTCCAACACCAATCCATTCATATTATCCAAAACAATTGTGATATTAACGATCATTTTAAAATTCACGGTTTACCCGAAATTTCTGATTTTCCAGGAAATGTCCAACTCTCAAATCTCTCACGTTCTTGCGACAATTTTTACCCGATTCAAAGGTTTCAACCATCCACACAGTCTACATACCCTGGATATTGACGGCAAAAACATTTTTCCCATATTCCCAAATTCACAGAATTTCCAGGAATTCCGAAATACCAATGTCTCGATTAAAAGTGTTACTACGTCAACATTTCTGGACCGATTAAAACAATTCCAACACCAACCCATTCATATTATCTAAAGTAATTGTGATATTAATGATATTTTATAAATTCGCGGTTTTCCCGAAATTTCTGATTTTCCAGGAAATGTCCAACTCCCATATTTCTCACATTCTTGGGCCATTTCTGGACACCTTCAGAAAATTCCTACACCAACCCATTCACATTATCTAAAAAAATTATAATATTATTGATTATTTAAAAAAATTCACGGTTTTCCCAAAATTTCAGAATTTCCAGGAAATGTCCAACTCCCAAATCTCTCACCTTCCTGTGACATTTTTTACCCAATTCAAACCTTTCGACCATCCACACACGCTACTCACCCTGGATACTGAAGGCAAAAACATGATTCCCATTTCCCCAAATTACCAGGTTCCCCGGAATTTCCCGGTATTCCGAAATACCAATTCTCGATTAAAAGTGTTACTACGTCAACATTTCTGGACTGATTAAAAAATTCCAACACCAATCCATTCATATTATCCAAAACAATTGTGATATTAACGATCATTTTAAAATTCACGGTTTACCCGAAATTTCTGATTTTCCAGGAAATGTCCAACTCTCAAATCTCTCACGTTCTTGCGACAATTTTTACCCGATTCAAAGGTTTCAACCATCCACACAGTCTACATATCCTGGATATTGACGGCAAAAACATTTTTCCCATATTCCCAAATTCACAGAATTTCCAGGAATTCCGAAATACCAATGTCTCGATTAAAAGTGTTACTACGTCAACATTTCTGGACCGATTAAAACAATTCCAACACCAACCCATTCATATTATCTAAAGTAATTGTGATATTAATGATATTTTATAAATTCGCGGTTTTCCCGAAATTTCTGATTTTCCAGGAAATGTCCAACTCCCAAATCTCTCACCTTCTTGCGCCATTTTTTTATCCAATTCAAACCTTTCAACCATCCGCACACTCTACTCACCCTGGATGGTCACGGCAAAAATATGATTCCCATTTCCCCGAATTCCCAGTTTTCCCGGAATTTCCAGGAATTCCCAAATACCCATTTTTGATTAAAAGTGTTAGTACGTCAACATTTCTGGACCAATTTAAAAAATCCAACACCAACCCATTCATGTTATCTAAAACAATTGTGATATTAACGATCATTTTTAAATTCACGGTTTTCTCGAAATCTCTGATTTTCCAGGAAATGTCCAACTCCCAAATCTGTCACCTTCTTGCGTCATTTTTTTACCCGATTCAAACCTTTTAACCCATCTACACACTCTACTCACCCTGGTTATTGACGGCAAAAACATGTTTGCCATTTCCCCAAATTCACAGAATTTCCAGGAATTCCGAAATACCAATTTCTCGATTAAAAGCGTTACTACATCAACATTTCTGGACCGATTCAAAAAATTCCAACACCAACCCATTCATATTCTCTAAAACAGTTGTAATATTATTGATGATTTAAAAATGTCCGGTTTGCCCAAAATCCCCAAGTTTCCAGGAAATGTCCATCTCCCGTATTTCTCACGTTCTTGGGACTTTTTTTTTTTTTTACCCCATTCGAACTTTTCAACCATCCACACACTCTACTCACCCTGGACATTGAAGGCAAAAACATGTTGCCATTTCCCAAAATTCGGGGTTTTCCAGGAATTTCTCCCAATTGAAAATGATTGGGCAATTTACAAACTTCTGCATATTCCACATTTCTTATTCGATTTGAACAGTTCCAACATCCACTTACTCCACTCACCCTGGACAATGAAGCATTTTAGTTCCACTCTGCGCACATGCAGCATTCACGCGCAATTCCTAGCGGGATTGCACATTCTCGTTAATTAGGTGATTCATTGGCGTACCACTAGATGGAGCCCGCATACCACAGTTTGAGATCCCCTGCTATATGGGATTCTTCATGGCTAAACCAAGAAAAGCAGTAATAAGCTCCGATCCCTCATGAACTGATTGCGGTTTGTACTGTAAATGCAAATTGTGCACCACATGTTTGCATGAAAGCGTGTCCTCTATGAGAACAACGGTTTGTATTCATAAGGTTATTTGTCAAGGGAGACAGGCACATGTCTCAGCCACAAAATATGTGAAGTCGAATATGTCTTACTGTGTGACGGAACACAAAAGTAGAAAAGTCAATGACTTGTGAACATGCTCTCGTTTAAGCTCCTCTTTCATCTTAATGATGTGGGAAAAAAAACAAAACGTGTATCTTGTGTACGACAAAGCTTTGCATCGATCGCAACTGGACTGTTTCAGGTGGTCTTGGAAAACGATTTGTACCTCATCAGTTCATGCTCAAAGACTAGATAGGACAGTTCAAGTCTGAACGATGTCCAATCTAGTCTAACAGTAGTAGTGAAAGCTTTATCAGTTGAGCTTGAAGACCAGATAGCACAGTTCTAGTCTGAGAGTTGTGCAATCTAGTCTCGCTGTGGTCTGAGAGTTTTATTAACTCAGCTTGATAACTAGACCGGACAGCTCTAGTCTGGGAGCCTCATCAGCTCGTGTTTGAGGACGAAATAGGGCAGTTGTAGTCTGAGAGCTCTCCAATCAAGTCTAGCAGTAATCTGAAATCTTAATAATTTTAGAGCTTTATCGGTTCACGATTTAAGACTAGATAGGACAGCCTAAGTTTGAGAGCTGTGCAATCTGGTATAGCTCTAGTCTGAAAGGTTTATAAATTAAGATTTAAGGATACTTAGGACAGCTCTAGTCTGAGAGCTGTGCAAACTAGTTTAGCTCGAATCTGAAGGCTTTATCAGTTAAGATTAAAGACTAGATAGGACAACTTTAGTCTGAGAGTCGTGAAATTTAGTCTAGCTCTAGTCTGGGAGTTTTCTCAATTAAAAAGGCTTAGTGGCCACATGCGTGGACAGCACCTTTTAGCTCTTATTTCCAAAATTGTGTACACTACTGAATTGGGGTCTTATGGCCGCTTATGTGGACACTTATACTGCCATCTGGTAGTGTCAGAAGAGTATAACATACAATGGAATTTGGGAAAAAAAAGTGTAAAAATGAAGTACACACTAAGTACATCATATCAAAAGATGATTCTTAGTTTTTATTCTAACTGGGTCCAATAAGCCCAAATAGCAAAAATTTAAAAAAATAAAAAGCATGTAAACAAACAGCTTGGGCCTTAAGAGGTTAAGCTTGAAGACTACATATGACAACTCGAGTCTGAGAGATTTATCAGTTTATGCTTGATGACTCGATAGGACAGCTTTAGTCTCAGAGTTGAATCAATGCATGCTCAGAGTTGAATCAATGCATGCTCAAATACGAGATAGGACAGAGAGAGATGTCCAATCTAGTCTAAGAGCTTCATGAATTCATGATTGAATACTAGATAGGAGAGCTCTCCTGTAACATCTGTGCAATCTAGTCCAGCACTAGTTTGACATATTAATCATTTTTGCGCTTCATCAGTTCATGATTTAAGACTAGACCGGACATCCCAAGCCTGAGAGCTGTGCACTCTAGTCAAACTTGAGTCTGAAAGTGTTATCAATTAAGCGTAATAACTGAATAGGACTGCTCTAGTATGAGACCGTCATCAGTTCATGCTTGAAGACTAAATGGGACCGCTTTAGTCTCAGAGCCTAATTAATGTATGCTCAAAGACTAGATAGGACAGCTGTAGTCTGTGAGCTTTATCAGTTCATGTTTGATGACGAGATAGGACCGCTATAGGCTGAGAGGTGTGCAATCTAGTCTAACTCTAGTCTGAGAGCTTCATCAGATCATGCTTGAAGACTAGATAGGACTGCTTTAGTCTCAGAGCTGTGCAATCTAGTCTACCTCTAGTCTGAAAGCTTTATCAAATAAGCTTGAAGACTACATAGGACAGCTCTAGTCTAAGAGTCTTTCTTTCTAGTCTGGCTCTAGTCCGAGAGTTTTATCAATCAAGGTTGATAGTTAGAAAGGATAGCTCTAGTCTGTAAGCTCTATCAGTTCATGTTTGAAGACTAGATAGGACAGCTTTAGTCTCAGAGGTTAATCACTGCACACTCAAAGACTAGGTAGGACAGCTTTCGAGATAGGACATCTGTAGTCTTTGAGCTTCATCACTTCATGTTTGAAGACTAGATAGGACAACTCTCGTCGGAGTGCTGTGGAATCTAGTTTAGCTCTAGTCTGAAAGTTTTATCAGTTCAGATTGAAAATTAGATAGGACAGCTCTAGTCTGGGAGCTGTTCAATCAAGTCTAGCTTTGAGTCTGAGAGATTTTCGAAAATTAGGCTTGAAGAGTAGATAGAATGACTCTAGTCTTAGTGCTTCATCAGATCACGCTTGATGACTTGATAGGACAGCTTTAGTCTCAGAGGTTAATCACTGCACTCTCAAAGACTATGTAGGACAGATTTAGTCAGGGACAGCTCTGTAGAGGGTAGAGCTATTTAGGGCTATGAGTTTGATTGCTACCGCCCGCCCAGATAAGAGCCAAAACGTCTGGTTGCGATCAATTCAAGGCGGTGAGAACAATTTCCCTTGTGTTGAACAATTTCCCTTGTGGATCAATAACGTTTGTCTAAGTCTAAGTCTGAAGACGACCCGGATGAACACTCAGACTTGTGTACTACAGTGACTGTGATTGTGCTCGTGTTGTGGAAATGTGAAAATAAAAAGTTTTGGTCGCAATGGAAATGTGTTTCTGTCTTTTGCAAAAAGGTACCCACACTGAAGCAGGTGCTTGAAGCAGTGTTTATACAAACCCCGTTTCCATATGAGTTGGGAAATTGTGTTAGATGTAAATATAAACGGAATACAATGATTTGCAAATAATTCAGTTGAATATGCCACAAAGACAACATATTTGATGTTCAAACTGATAAACTTTTTTTTTTTTTGCAAATAATCATTAACTTTAGAATTTGATGCCAACAACACGTGACAAAGAAGTTGGGAAAGGTGGCAATAAATAATGATAAAGTTGAGGAATGCTCATCAAACACGTATTTGGAACATCCCAAAGGTGAACAGGCAAATTGGGAACAGGTGGGTGCCATGATTGGGTATAAAAGTAGATTCCATGAAATGCTCAATCATTCACAAACAAGGATGTGGCGAGGGTCACCACTTTGTCAACAAATGCGTGAGCAAATTGTTGAACAGTTTAAGAAAAACCTTTGTCAACTAGCTATTGCAAGGATTTTTTTGAACTGGACACCAAATCTGTTATCTGTTTCTTTGTCAGTTAGTGAAGACCAAATCTTTCAAATATTTTCTTGGATTTTCAAATTCTATTTGAGTTTTGTCTCTCTTAGAATTAAAAATGTCGAGCAAAGCGAGACCAGCTTGCTAGTAAATAAATAAAGTGTAAAAAATAGATGCAGCTCACTGGTAAGTGCTGCTATTTGAGCTATTTTTAGAACAGGCCAGCGGGCTACTCATCTGGTCCTTACGGGCTACCTGGTGCCCGCGGGCACCACGTTGGTGACCCCTGTTGTAGCATATTTAACTGAATATGGGTTGAAAAGGATTTGCAAATCATTGTATTCCGTTTATATTTACATCTAACACAATTTCACAACTCATATGGAAACGGGGTTTGTATATCAAATATTTTCTTTTTTACAATGGATTTGTTGTGATGATGTTTATGATGTCAGAGAAGGCATAAAGAACACAGACTTTAACTCCTTCCTGTTATCAAGAGGACTTTCGTCACAACCTGGAGGTCAGTCTCTGGCAGATGTCAAAGTCCTTGGCAGCGAGGGCCGGGTCCCGAGCTAAGGGGGCGGGGAGGACCAGGGAACAGTCGCTGTCAAAGTACTTCCCAGTTACGCCTTCTGCTTCCTCCGACACGGCGCAGTAGATGGCGCTCACTGCTCCCTCCTCTGCGGACTGCAAGAAGATGGCAGATTATGGTCAACTAAAGATTACACACACACATATTAGCGTGGGAAAGGATATCATACACAGTATTTTTCCGACCATAATGTGCATCGATTATAAGGCGCACTGTTGATGAACGGGTCTATTTTCATACATAAGGTGCACCGGATTATAAGGCGCACTGTCGAATAATGGGTCTTTTCATAAATAAGGCGTATACACACATACAGTATAATAATAATATACATTAATATATATGTATATATATATATGTACATATGTGTGTATATATACACACAGTATCTATATGCATGTACAGTATATACACAGTTCACACATATATATATATATATATATATATATATATATATCAGAGGTGGGACCAAGTCATTGCTTTGCAAGTCACAAGTAAGTCTCAAGTCTTTGCCCTCAAGTCTCGAGTCAAGTCCCGAGTCAAGACAGGCAAGTCCAAAGTCAAGACTGGAAAGTCTCAAGTCAAGTCCCAAGTCCTGCATTTTGAGTTTTGAGTCCTTTCAAGTCCTTTTAACCACAGACTAATGTATTTACACAGATTGTGTATACTTTTAAAACGCTGTATTTATTTATTAAAACAAGTGCATTTGAAATTGCAGGGGAAAAGACATTGCACTTCAAAATAGCACTATTAACCAGTCCTTTTAAACATGTAACTCATTCCTTTACAGAATAAACACATTTGAAAAAACAAGTGCAACTGTACTTATTTGCACAAAAGTGTTAGCATTGTATTTCCATGGCATATTGCATTGTAACTAGTTCCACAGCAGTTTCTATCCTGTTCTTACCTTATCTCATTGATCTCATCTCATACTGTATGTGTGTTGATGTGTGCGTACACATGAAAAACATAACAAATACATGAACATAACAATGAACAGAGTTGTACTTTTTAGATGTCAGGGCCCCTATGCAATATGTACACATTCTTAATATAGTATACATTTTAACTGACCTTTATTCAGGCCCTAACCAATCTGGCGCCCTAGGCAAGATTTTAGGTGGCGCCCCCCCACATCGGCAGTGAAGTGTATATACTCACAAGAACCCGAATAGCTTTGTCTTTGACCTTTTTTTTTTTTACTTACAACTATACCTAATATATAAAGGGGTGGAAAAGTGACTATTACCTGCAGGGCAAACATTAGCTAACCAGAAGGCAAGATAACAATGTAAACAAAAAACACCTGCTTAAAAGATCTAATACAAACATTTACGGTATATGCACGTACAACACTTAGAACTTTTAGCATATCAGTATGTGGAATTAAATTATGGAATGGATTAAGTAAAGAAGTTAAAAATTGTACTGATATGATCCAGTTTAAGAGGTTGTTCAAAATAATAGTGCTTACAGAGTACAAAGAAGAAGAATTATGAGAAATACTTTCAACCTTATTGAAAATAAGATATTCTTCATCTCAGTATGTTAATAATGACTGAATTAATTAATTAATTACATATTACAAAACTGTTGTATACTAATTCATAGATGTTATTTTATTATATAAAAAGGTCAGTAAATGATTCTATATATTTGTAAACGCTTTGAAGTGGGAAAGGGGTAGGATTAAATAAGCTTTGCTTCTTCCTACTCCTTTTCGGGCATGATGTAAAATGAAATGATATGAAATTGTGTGATGTATTATGATGTAAGTGTGTTCATGTTCGAAATAAACTAAAGAAAGAAAGAAATGTCCCTGAGGAATGTAAGGTGGGAGTACTGTAATTACCTAACGTTACATTATTATTTTCCATAACAATTTAGCCCCCTCCACAATATTAACCCGACGTTAAAACAGAACTAGCTATTTATTGATTAGCAATTGGCGAATCATGTAACATTAGCTTAATGCTAAAAAGCCAGGTTACTATCACATTCTGTAACAGACAAATAATTTCATGTAGGCTAACGTTACCAACCTGCTACCTCTGTCTTTTCTCGTTTCTCCTCCTCTTCTTTTCTCTTTTTTCTTCCCTGGGCACCTGACAGTTTTGGCATCTTGTGTTGATTTTTTGATGTGGTGGGGGGCGCACCGTGCGGGGGGAGGAGGAGGGGGGGGGGCGTAATGTTGTAACAAATAATATTTCTATTAAATAGGCTTTACTTTGCATTTTAATTAACGTGGGATTATTTTTTGTATTTAGAAATAATAGTATCAACTTTTTTTCTTTTTTTTTTTTTCCTCCAACATTTGTGGCACTGGCATGGCGCCCCCTGATGGACGGCGCCCTTAGCATTTGCCTATACGGCCTATGCCACGGGCCGGCCCTGCCTTTATTTGACTATGTTTGTCTTTTTGTAGGTGGCTAAAATACGCGGTGCTGCTGACTGCCGTCTAACGTTACGTTACTGTGTGTGATACATTGACTAAAGTAATGTTACTGTGTGTGATACATTGACTAACGTAACGTTTTGTGTAGGTACCTCATGCAACCCTGCTTAAAAAAAATCACTTGACAAAAAGTATGAATAAGGTAGCGAACTGCAGTGGACGCAACAGATTGCCGCAGCATTGGTTGCTGTGACGTGAGCAATTTGGCCGCCATCTTGAAGTGGTGATGAGGAGCCGGCGAGCAGCCGAAACTGACAGTTGACAGGTAGAAAACAAAGATGGTGTTCAGCGTTTTCCTGCTCAAATGAGCGGACTGTTGAAAATAGGAATCGGGGGATTACTTTTCACAAGCAAGATTTAACATTAACGTACTATTGGTTGTATTTTATGAAAATAATATTACCACAGAGTTGAGAAGGAGCAAAGATCTTCAATATTTATGTGTGAAAATCACAAAGAAATCTTCTGGGGGAGGATGACCCCCCTACAGGGGTTTGGTTTACAAACTTTCAGCCCCACCTAAAACAAAATTCACCAGCCGCCACTGATTATGATGCATTCTCATTTTAGGCAAAGTATAAGACAATACTTTCTTAACAGTATAATTGTAACCAGGAATAAGTCTTCGAGTAACAATATTCAAATACTAACATTGTTGGGTAAAACAGAATTTGCTTTTATTCTGAATCCAGTGAAACAGATTGGTGGTTTTAGCTGATATAAAGACTTTCAGGTGTTTGTATATGTTTGTGTCGAAGTATTTGGCAGACGCTTTTATCCAAAGTGACATACATAAAAAATACATATAAAACAATCACTGCAAACATTATCATTTAAGGGAAGAATGTAATAGAAAGAAAAACCTTTGTCAACTAGCTATTGCAAGGATTTAGGGATTTCACCATTTACGGTCCGTAATATCATCAAAGGGTTCAGAGAATCTGGAGAAATCACTGCACGTAAGCAGCTAAGCCTGTGACCTTCGATCCCTCAGGCTGTACTGCATCAACAAGTGACATCAGTGTGTAAAGGATATCACCACATGGACTCAGGAACACTTCAGAAACCCACTGTCAGTAACTACAGTTGGTCGCTACATCTGTAAGTGCAAGTTAAAACTCTCCTATGCAAGGCGAAAACCATTTATCAACAACACCCAGAAACGCCGTCGGCTTCGCTGGGCCTGAACTCATCTAAGATGAACTGATACAAAGTGGAAGAGTGTTCTGTGGTCTGACGAGTCCACTTTTCAAATTGTTTTTGGAAACTGTGGATGTCGTGTCCTCCGGACCAAAGAGGAAAAGAACCATCCGGATTGTTATAGGCGCAAAGTTCAAAAGCCAGCATCTGTGATGGTATAGAGGTGTATTAGTGCCCAAGACATGGGTTACTTACACATCTGTGAAGGCGCCATTAATGCTGAAAGGTACATACAGCTTTTGGAGCAACATATGTTGCCATCCAAGCAACGTTACCATGTACGCCCCTGCTTATTTCAGCAAGACAATGCCAAGCCACGTGTTACATCAACGCGGCTTCATAGTAAAAGAGTGCGGGTACAAGACTGGCCTGCTTGTAGTCCAGACCTGTCTCCCATTGAAAATGTGTGCCACATTATGAAGCCTAAAATACCACAACGGAGACCCCCGGACTGTTGAACAACTTAAGCTGTACATCAAGCAAGAATGGGAAAGAATTCCACCTGAGAAGCTTAAAAAATGTGTCTCCTCAGTTCCCAAACGTTTACTGAGTGTTGTTAAAAGGAAAGGCCATGTAACACAACGGTGAACATGCCCTTTCCCAACTACTTTGGCACGTGTTGCAGCCATGAAATTCTAAGTTAATTATTATTTACAAAAAAAATAAAGTTTATAAGTTTGAACATCAAATGTCTTTTTTTGTAGTGCATTTAATTGAGTGGGTTGAAAAGGATTTGCAAATCATCTAACACAATTTCCCAACTCATATGGAAACGGGGTTTGTATATATATATATATATATATATATATATATATATATATATATATATATATATATATATATATATATATATATATATCCATTTTCTACCGCTTATTCCCTTTGGGGTCGATGTATATATGTATATGTGAATTGTGCGACCAGTCTTCCTCTCAGGGAATAAAACACACTGGTCAATCCCAAGTTCTTTTGGATGACATACATGTTGAGTAAAAAGAGACAGAATGGTACAATACCAAGTTTTACTGAAGCTTTAGGAGACCCGCCCTTACAATGCAACAGCATCAGCAAGAAGAGGTCTAAATCCAAACAAAAATAGTCAGTTTATATAGAGCAAAAACAGCCCCTCTCGCCAAGAAAGGAGCGCGGATGCTTCTTCAAAACAGATAAGGAACTGGCCAAAACAGCTCTGTGAGCCGACAAACAGGAGCCCTTAAGACAAAACAAAGACTTTACTAGCGGACATAAGATAAAAACATGGAGGTCACGAGAAGACACATTACATGGGAAAATACTATCTGATTTAAACATGACTATAGATTAAAAAGGAACACTTAAAAATATATCATTCTCACAGTATGTCCATCCATCCATCCATTTTCTACCGCTTATTGTATATTTATATATATATATATATATATATATATATATATATATATATATATATATATATATATATATATATATATATATATATAGTGGTCACACCAAATACTGACTGCTTTTCTGACCCTCGGCCCCTAGACCCCAATAATGCAAAACTGCCCAATTCAGAGTGGCCATTTATTGTGGGCAGCCTAAGGCACACCTGTGTAATAATCCTGCTGTTTAATCAGCATCTTGATATGCCACACCTGTGAGGAGGGACGGATTATCTTGGCAAAGAAGAAATGCTCAGTAACACAGATTTAGATGGATTTGTGAAGAATATTTGAGAGGAATGCCTGTAGGGATTTTTAATGTCCAGCAGATGTCAGTATTTAGTGACACAGTATCGACACAGTATCAATACAGTTTTGCAATGTGTCGAAACGCTTCATGACGCCTCATCAACCCATCACTATTGTGTCACTAAATACTGATATCTGCTGGACATTAAAAATCCCTAGAGGCAACCTATGGACCGACTCAACTGACACTGATTTTATGACCTAGTATATACAATAATATAAACCAAGTCATTGTATTTCATTTAGGATTATTTCATATCTTCATTTAAATAAACATATATTTGTATCTTTTTTAGATACAGTCAATAAATAATGTGAACATGTATCATAACATGGAAATCTAAGAGAACATGTCGTGAATGAGGATGCTTGTGGACTGGGAATTTTATTTATTTATTTTTTTACACATTTTTTTTTTTTTTTTTTTAAACAGTTTTTCCAACGTATTACATTTTAGACGATTTCTCTTCTTAGTTATTATTTCTCCGGCTGTAGAAAAGACCCGCTCACAGGGCACAGAGGAGGCGTCAGTGCGACACAATTTGCGTATCGGTCACGTAACCGAAACAGCTCATGATCGGTCACGTGACTTTCTAAAAGCGGTACGCGCACCGACACAGGGTTTTGCTCTATGAGCTTGACGCATGCGCCGATGCATCAATGTTGCCGGACCCATCACTAGTGACCATACTTGCCAGTTGCCAACCCTCCTGGATTTTCCGGGAGACTCCCGAAATTCAGCGCCTCTCCCGAAAACCTCCCGGGACAAATTTTCTGCCGAAAATCTCCCGAAATTCAGGCGGAGCTGGAGGCCACGCCCCCTCCAGCTCCATGCGGCCCTGAGTGACGTGTTGACAGCCTGTTCACACGTCCGCTTTCCCACAATACAAACAGCTAATGATCGAGGGCGAGTTCTTGGTTTCTTATGTGGGTTTATTGTTAGGCAGTTTCATTAACGTCCTCCCAGCTCCCAGCGCGGTAACAACACACAACAACAGTCAAGTTTTCGTCTACCGTAAAGCAGTTCGTCTGCCGTAAACAGCAATGTTGTGACACTTTTAAACAGGACAATACTGTCATCTACTGTACATGCATATATGACCCACCCATAATGTGTCACATTTTTGTGTTGATTTATTTATTTTATTTTGTGGTTTGAATTCGTTTTTGGAGCTGTCATTACACATTTATTAGTATTCACATTGGTCAGTAGAGGGCAGTAGGGCGTTTCTTCCCAATTGAATGCTATCACCTCCAGACCGGAAGTGTCTTGTCATTCTGATGAGCGCGACCAGTCTGTGAACAATTGAAACGTCCTGTGTGCTTTTTCCTCCTGTATAACAGGTTAGTTTTGGTGAATCAACTCACTGAATAATATCCATGTGATCTTTATAAGTTTAAGTACACATTCTGATGGTGGAGCCTAACTCTAAAGTGTTTGTGAGTTGTAGTTTGTATTTGTGAATGAATCCAGTGCACAGCTGCAGTAATCAATACAAAAAGGCGACGTGAGTGCGCAATGTTTATATAGGAACTTCTGATCCTAATTCAGACTCCCAAATTAGAGCTCCCGTTTTCTTATTGATTTTATAATGTATATTTGTATAATGTGTGTGTTCTGAAATAGTGACAGAGAATAGAACAAGGATGGACAATTCAATCCTTAACTCAACAATGAGTAGATGAGTGTTATGTGTGTGTATATGTGTAAATAAATGAACACTGAAATTCAAGTATTTCTTTTATTTATTTATTTATATATATATATATATATATTTATTTATAATTATATATATATATATATATATATATATATATATATATATATATATATATATATATATATATATATATATATATATATACAGGTAAAAGCCAGTAAATTAGAATATTTTGAAAAACTTGATTTATTTCAGTAATTGCATTCAAAAGGTGTAACTTGTACATTATATTTATTCATTGCACACAGACTGATGCATTCAAATGTTTATTTCATTTAATTTTGATGATTTGAAGTGGCAACAAATGAAAATCCAAAATTCCGTGTGTCACAAAATTAGAATAATACTTAAGGCTAATACAAAAAAGGGATTTTTAGAAATGTTGGCCAACTGAAAAGTATGAAAATGAAAAATATGAGCATGTACAATACTCAATACTTGGTTGGAGCTCCTTTTGCCTCAATTACTGCGTTAATGCGGCGTGGCATGGAGTCGATGAGTTTCTGGCACTGCTCAGGTGTTATGAGAGCCCAGGTTGCTCTGATAGTGGCCTTCAACTCTTCTGCGTTTTTGGGTCTGGCATTCTGCATCTTCCTTTTCACAATACCCCACAGATTTTCTATGGGGCTAAGGTCAGGGGAGTTGGCGGGCCAATTTAGAACAGAAATACCATGGTCCGTAAACCAGGCACGGGTAGATTTTGCGCTGTGTGCAGGCGCCAAGTCCTGTTGGAACTTGAAATCTCCATCTCCATAGAGCAGGTTAGCAGCAGGAAGCATGAAGTGCTCTAAAACTTGCTGGTAGACGGCTGCGTTGACCCTGGATCTCAGGAAACAGAGTGGACCGACACCAGCAGATGACATGGCACCCCAAACCATCACCCAACCATGCAAATTTTGCATTTCCTTTGGAAATCGAGGTCCCAGAGTCTGGAGGAAGACAGGAGAGGCACAGGATCCACGTTGCCTGAAGTCTAGTGTAAAGTTTCCACCATCAGTGATGGTTTGGGGTGCCATGTCATCTGCTGGTGTCGGTCCACTCTGTTTCCTGAGATCCAGGGTCAACGCAGCCATCTACCAGCAAGTTTTAGAGCACTTCATGCTTCCTGCTGCTGACCTGCTCTATGGAGATGGAGATTTCAAGTTCCAACAGGACTTGGCGCCTGCACACAGCGCAAAATCTACCCGTGCCTGGTTTACGGACCATGGTATTTCTGTTCTAAATTGGCCCGCCAACTCCCCTGACCTTAGCCCCATAGAAAATCTGTGGGGTATTGTGAAAAGGAAGATGCAGAATGCCAGACCCAAAAACGCAGAAGAGTTGAAGGCCACTATCAGAGCAACCTGGGCTCTCATAACACCTGAGCAGTGCCAGAAACTCATCGACTCCATGCCACGCCGCATTAACGCAGTAATTGAGGCAAAAGGAGCTCCAACCAAGTATTGAGTATTGTACATGCTCATATTTTTCATTTTCATACTTTTCAGTTGGCCAACATTTCTAAAAATCCCTTTTTTGTATTAGCCTTAAGTAATATTCTAATTTTGTGACACACGGAATTTTGGATTTTCATTTGTTGCCACTTCAAATCATCAAAATTAAATGAAATAAACATTTGAATGCATCAGTCTGTGTGCAATGAATAAATATAATGTACAAGTTACACCTTTTGAATGCAATTACTGAAATAAATCAAGTTTTTCAAAATATTCTAATTTACTGGCTTTTACCTGTATATATATATATATATATATATATATATATATATATATATATATATATATATATATATATATATATATATATATATACCGAAATCGGAGGTCTCAAGGTTGGCAAGTATGCTAGTGACACAGTATGGACACAGTATCAATACAGTTTTGCAATGTGTCGAAACGCGTCATGACGCCTCATCAACCCATCACTAGACTGTGAATGTTTTGGAGCATTCACACTATTAATATTTTCAGCTCTTCAGACGAAAAAAAATCAAGTAGCTTGAAGACACCGCCATGTTTGAGAAACAGCGTTTCCGATTGGTTAAAAAAAAGACAATAGCCCCACACCGTCCAATCAGCATGTTGGTGGGCGTGGCATCCTGCTGGTTTTTTCTAAAGCGTCCATCCATCTTCCTGCAGACATTTTTCTACGTGCGGAGAGGAGAGAAACTACTCCAAGGTGAGTTTCACACAAACAACAACGTTATCCGCCTTTGTAACGGAAATATTGCGCCATAATTTGACTGTAAACACCAACGTCTCTACAGCGTCTCCCTTCAAGACTGGTTTTGCTTAAAAAAACCCCCAGCAAGATGCTACGTCGATAATGCTAAGCTAGCACGTTTTAAATGGAGGGTGCGTGCGTTTCTTACATAAGTCGGTGTTTGGTATCGCGGTGTAAATGGTTGTATTTAATAGCACACGGCTCTTTAAACTTAACGTATGTGATTAAGATGACCGTGGTTGTTTATCGTCATTGTGAATTGTTTGTGGCGCGTCTTTGACGAACAATGAAGAGGCGCTAGCTAACGTTAGCATCATCGCCATCGAGCAGCGGAATCAAAATGGCGTCGTCTTTTACGTTTGGCCAAATGTTGCGCGGTGTTTAATATTAATGTGCTTTTACTTTTTCGTGGGTGAATCTAAATAAAGTATAATTGTGTCAATAGACATTTGCTTCTACGCATTTAATGAGCAATAATGTGACTGAATCAATTCCACAACGCGGCGTGTTTCATACTTTTTTTCCCCTTTGTTTTAAATATACACCTTTATTTATAAAGTTAAAAATGTACAAACATATGAACTAGGCGTGCTTTCATACTAATCGCATCATTTTTGTCGATTGAACGTCACCATCCGAGGCTTTGATAAACGGCGTTTTCTTTTTGTAACGTTGCCGTACTAATTGATGCACAGTATATGAAACGTTACTGTAAAATATGAATAACCATTGTTTTTTTTAATCTTTTTCAGACCACATTGCAACCTACCAGCTGCTGCTAAAATATTAACGATGAAGATGGTAATCACTCATTCCATGTTTGTCCCTTAAATCAGATGTTCCCAAAGCGTGGGGGCCTGACCCCATTCATGAATGGACAGAGTAGAATATAGTAGTGCTTCACGAATGGACAGAGTAGAATATAGTAGTGCTTAGGGCTGCAGGATTTTGAGAAAAAAATTAATTGCAGATTCGATTTGGCGATTTTTGTTTCATGTGTAACGGGTTGGTGCTACAAATCAATATAAAATATATGGGGTCTTATGGGCTAGGAACAGAAGACTAGAGTTTCGACTCGGAGAGAGAAAGCGGAGACTGAATTGCGGCACCCTGTATTAAAGAATTAGTGATGGACAGTGTATATGTGTGTGTGTGTATATTTATATATATGTGTGTGTATATATATATATATATATGTATATATATATATGTATGTATGTGTGTATATGTATATACCGGTACAGTGTTTCCCACACATTCATTTATTTGTGGCGGCCCGCCACAAATGGATTTTTCGGCTTTTGACTCGCTCGACCGCTCATAAAAGCAATGGGACTCTGTTTGTGAATGTTGCTTGTAGTTACAACTCCGGTGCAGTAGGTGGCGGTAGCCTACTATGCATTGTAACTCCGCCAATAGCACTTAATTCACCTGGTGGGCCAGAAGAAGACGACGACGAAGTAAAAGAAGAACGGGCCGACCGGATCAAAATACGAGGGTAGTATAGGTTATAGGTAGATAGGTTATAGCTGCATCGCTCGCGGCTCGTCATATATTTACCGTTAATCTGCGATTTCACCGAGCGTTTCACTGACGGTGAGCAGCCTGACGCTGCTTCATTAACACCGCCGCTGTTTGACTCGGGGGGCAGACGCACTTAGTAACAGTCACGTGTTACCATACCGACAAGCTAACGTGTCCAGGTTATAACCCTGTTGTCAATAAACACACGTGGAGACGGTGCTTCAGATACTGCAATAATACTGACGCTGAATTGTCCACTGCAGCATGTGAATACAATGAAAAGAATAAAATCTGAGCCAACCAGCTGTTAAAATGTTGTCCAGATTAATGTTTTGGCCATTAAAGGCCCTTCATTTCAAGATTTCAACTGTGATCAGGCTTTAAACAGGTGGCTGGCCTGTTCAGATGGGTGTAACTGCTACTGGTCAAATAATGTGAAATAGCATTTAATTTTACATGTATGCAATGCCATTTAAATGTAATTATAGATAATAATAATAATAATTACTGTGTAGTGTTGTAAATAGTCAACGGGAAGGATTTTGGTAAGATATAAGCCATGAGCACTACACAGCCAGAAAAAAACCTAGGTAGGACAAGTAAAAATATTGGGGCAAGTAGATTTGAGAAGTCGGGCAAGTAGAAAAAAAACCTTAACGTTGAACCCTGCATGTGTTGAGCTGCTGCCGCTTAAGGTTAGACGGCACTGTACATAGAGCGGTTCTGCTCGTTAGTAATACCTTCTAATGTTGGATGTTCACTCCTTCACACAGATGAGTATAGAAAAATATTTTCAACGGCCGAAAAGGGCTCGACTTGGAGAGGAGGTAGGCCTACATTCCGGACCACAGGAGGTATTATCAAAACGGTGTAGACACTTTGAAATCTCATAAGGAAAGTGAACAGACGTCCATCAGTGTGAAAATTAATTTGCTTCCAATATTTCCAGGCTTCAACTAGTGCCGCAGCTGTGGCAGTAAGAGAGGGTGAAGAGGAAGGGATAGTAAGTACGCAGGGAGATGTTGGAGGGGAGGAGAAAGACAGGCAGCATGTAGAGCCAGCTAGGGCAGAGGGAACAGGTGAGACCCAGCAAACACTGAAAAATAAAGCAGGGTCAGATCGGAAATGCACTTTTCTCATGAAAAGGGTCCTATTTTATATTCTTATGTGCCTTATAGAGAGGACCACGACAAAACATAGAGCGACTGGGTTCGATCCAGAATGGCTAAAAATGCCACAATTTAAGTCATGGCTGTATAACACCCAGCACGGTAAGCTCCAGTGTCTCCCTCTTCTCTGGAGGAGGGTCTGGCGGGCGAGACTAGCTCCAGTGCGACCTGTTCAGCAGGAGGAGGAGAAGGAGGTTGACTGACTGGCAGGACACCTCTGCCTCTGTTTCACTTTATGTTGCTGGTAAATAATATGGTTGTAGTAGTAGGCTAAAGTTAAATTATTTAATATGCACTAATTAAAGGGGCAGAGCTTTAAGAGACATTTTAGCTTTTATATTTTATAAGACATATTTTTTGTAAGAACCACAATTAATAAATATATTTCAGTGAATCACTAATTGTTGAAATCTGTATATAAATATGTACATAAAGTGTTGTAATTATATTCCAACTCCGCGTTCTTCTTGGCCATGTATACATCAAACTTCAAGGGACGGCGTGGCTCAGTGGAAGAGTGGCCGTGCGCGATCCGAGGGTCCCTGGTTCAATCCCCACCTAGTACCAACCTCGTCATGTCCGTTGTGTCCTGAGCAAGACACTTCACCCTTGCTCCTGATGGGTGCTGGTTAGCGCCTTGCATGGCAGCTCCCTCCATCAGTGTGTGAATGTGTGTGTGAATGTGTAAATGTGGAAGTAGTGTCAAAGCGCTTTGAGTACCTTGAAGGTAGAAAGCGCTATACAAGTACAACCCATTTATCATTTATTATTTATTTATATGTGTGTGTGTGTGTGTATATATATGTGTGTGTGTATACATGTATATAAATATATATATATATGTGTGTGTGTGTGTATATATATATATACACACATATACATATATATATATATATATATATATATATATATATATATATATATATATATATACATACACATGTGTGTGTATATATATATGTGTGTGTGTGTATATATATGTACCGGTATATAGTGGTGTTAGTGTTGTCCCGATACCAATATTTTGGTACCGGTAATATAATGTATTTCAATACTTTCCGGTACTTTTTGATACTTTTCTAAATAAAGGAAACCACGAAAATGGCATTATTGGCTTATTTTAACAGAAAATGTTACAGTACATTAAACATGTTTCTTATTACAAACAAATGCTCTTAATTTATCTGCTAACATATGCAGTAACATGTTGTCATTTTCCCTTCTATTATTTTGTCAAAATTATTAAGGACAATTGGTAGGAAATTAAATATTAATCCACTTGTTCATTTACTGTTAATATCGGCTTACTTTCTCTTTTAACATGTTCTATCTACACTTCTGTTAAAATGTAATAATCACTTATTCTTCTGTTGTTTGGATGCTTTACATTAGTTAAGTTCTGGCAATGTTTTTGCGAGTATCCGCGCGGACCCGCTTCCGCCCGTAAAAACATCAGTCATGACGTCACGACTATTGTCGACAAATATAATTGCCGGCGACATTTGTCGCACCCTGAGAGCGGACCATACAAGATTGTTAATGACTGAAAAGAAGACGCACTGTGTTCAGTTAATTCTACTGTTAAATAAATGCGCTCAAGTGTTGAGCATGAGACCTCTTTCTCCCTGTTAGATGCAAAAAACAAGGCTCAACAATTCTGAATGCCTGTCACATACCGGTGACAGGAAAAAAAAAACTTGCAACTTGTGATTACAATATTGCACCAATTAAAAACAAACAAACCTCAATGCAGATTAAATATGCGGCCAGAGTAGTGCCCTTGGTTGATTTCTGCTAATTCTTATGAATCGAAGTGTCTGCGATTGTAAATGCACTTAATCTTAAATTAATGATTACTATATCATGTGTAAATCCTTTGTGTTTATTGATATTCCAATAATGTCCTGTACATATAGATTCAACAGAATTGAAGAGCGTGCAATTGTGTTAATGTACTTTATCATAAATATTTGACTTCTTTTGTTGTGTTCATTTATATTCCAATTATGTCTCTGCTCTCCAACAGGGACCGCCTCTGCGATATCGCTCCTTGCGTGTCTTCTTGCATGACGACCGCCATGTCATGGCCAAGCATTCAGCCATCTACCCAAGTCAGGAGGAACTGGAGAATGTCCAAAACATGGTGTCCCATACAGAACGAGCCCTAAAGGCTGTGTCAGACTGGCTGGATAAACAGGAGAAGTCAGACACTGATGGCTCAGAAGCCGATAAGGAAAGGTAGGAAGACATTACTTTGACATCATTGAACTCAGTCCTTCTCATGTAATGGGGTAATCTCACTTAATAAAAACATGCTCATTCTAGCCATTAATCCTGATTGATTTAAAAAATATCATCACATGTTTTTTTATTCATTTTTGTTTAGAATTTATTTGAATGTATTATTGAGTAAAATGTATTTCTTTAGTATCAAATGGTTCTAATCAGCCTAAAAAATGTGATAGTTAAAATAAGGATTTTCAGGTAAATTCATGCTCTTTAAATCTTTTCTGTTACAGATTAAACCAATGTTAACAAAGTGATTCTGGGTTGTGAGTACCTATAACAGTTTTATAGACGAATACTATTGTTGGTCGTGGGTTCCTAGGGGAAACGAAGAGAAAACACTTGAGAAGCACTGATTTAACGCAGCATTAACCAGCAAGATAATCTTTGATGACAGACTATCAACATCCACAGCTTCAATACATTTGACCTTACTTAAATTTTAAAAATACACAGTAAATGTTTTGACTCTTGTTTGATTTTTGTCTTTGCCATGCAGCACTGAACAGAAGGAACAACCCATCCGAAGTCTTCGTGGCGTGATGAGGGTGGGCCTGGTGGCAAAGGGCCTCCTACTGAAGGGAGATCTGGACCTTGAACTGGTACTCTTATGTAAGGACAAGCCAACCATCACTTTGTTGAAGAAGGTGACCGACAACATCGATACACAGCTTAAGGTGAGAGAACTACTGCCTGTGCAAGTGAGGTTGTCAACCACTGCACAACATGAATCATCCGCTAAGTCAATAAGCAGATGTTCTGTCCAAAAAAAGCTCAGTTTTTACCTTACAACAGGGGTGCCCACACTTTTTCTGCAGGCGAGCTACTTTTCAATTGAGCAAGTCGAGGGGGGATCTACCTCCATCCATCCATCCATTTTCTGCCGCTTCATATATATAATTTATATTCATTCATTTATGAAATATGTTTTTGTTAACAAGGTAAATATGTTTAATGATAATACAAGCAAGTTTAACACACATAGCTTCTTTTTTTTCATGAAGACGAGAATATAAGTGAATGAATAACATTATTATATTTTGGTCATATAATCAACCATTTTGCGTGATCAATTTTAACAGCACAGAATCATACAAATACACACACACAAAAAAAGAATGACCGAAAAAAGGAATAGGCTGACGCCAAGGCTTATATTTTTCTATCCTATAGATTGACTGAAAATTAGATTGCCTGGAACATCAACATTCAAAAAATCAATTTGATGAAAGTAATCGTTTCTACATTTTATAATTTTCCATTATTCCACTGTTCAAGGCTTTCTTAAACCTTAACAAAGAACTACATATCTTCAACTCATCACTGAGCTTGTTCCACCATTTAACTCCTAACACTGAAATACATTTGTATTTTATATTTGTTCTTACTTTACATAAGTTGGTGTATTACCTGATTCTGATGACTTGAATTGATTGGAATGAGACGACAGTGCTGATAACATCCACGTGTGGAGAAAAAAGTCCTCCTTTCTGTCCAATACCACATGAAAGTGTTTGGTTTTTGCCATCTTATTTGTCCAGCTTCCATACTCCTTTTTATACACTTTACAAGAAATACATTGGCGGCATACTCTGTAGTTTGCTAGCTTTCTGAGACTCTTATTTTGTTAGCGCAGGCAGGATGAAGCAAGGCTTTTATTGTGAAGACAGGAACTGTGCAGTCGGTGTTTGGAGTTTTGACGGCAGGTACGGCGTCAGAGTCTGTTGAAATAAAAAGGTTTTTTCTTCTTAATAATCTGGCAGCAGCCAGCGTCATCCCACAAGACCCTCGGGTGCTGTGAATGTCAATCAAGTGACGTCTTAGTGAAGATTATCGCTAATTTTTAGGTAAATTTTTTTTAATGCCTGGCTACCGATCGACTGACACACCGTCTACCATCGACCTGTAGGTCGCGATCGACGTAATGGTCACCCCTGCCCTACAGTCCAAACTCTTACTGGAGTTTTCCAAAATCTCAGTTTTTAGGGACCTAAACTCTTTTTTTGTAGATGATAGACTAAAATTATATATTTTTTTTCCAAAATATCTGTATTCGGGCCCAAGAGTTGACATTTCTTTAAACATTGTCACCCGCAGATCGTCACAGAAGACAAGTATGTTGTAAGCCAGGATGTGCAGGAGGCCACTATCACCATCAAAAGCACAAAGGAGCCGCCTCTCAACCTCACCATTCACCTGACTTCCCCTTTGGTTCGCGAGGAGATGGAGAAGGCTGCGGCTGACGGTAAGTGCAACAGAGCGACAGTGTTTCTTCTTCTGGCACCCCACATCTCCAGCTGGGAAGCCATGCAGGCAACAAGACAAGGCAGATATTGTTTATTGGGCCTTCAATGGAGCTAGGGGATAAGACTACACTGTCACATGACTGAACTGTGCTATGCTTATAGCTGTCTAGACACTCTCATAGTTCCATGTAATGTAATTGTACATTTTTGATGGCCCAATATACAGTAGAGGACAGGTAGCTTTCTTTTCTCCCTGAAAGGTCAGGTCACCAAAGAAATGAAGGCTTAGTGAGAATTGAAACAAAGACTAAAAGAGAGACCACTTTGTTTGCATGTGCTTTATCATTGATGAACGGTTTGCATTGCAGCAAAAATGAGTAGCACAAAATATTCTGAAACTGTCCTTGGTTGGTTGACCCACTTTGACTGCAATGTTCCTTGGCAGGAAACCTTAGGGTTGCAGATATTGACATGAACTTGTGGATTCCTTATGTCCATGCTGTTACAGTGGTCCACGGGATTTTCCTCCAGATCACATACAATACTTTTTACTTGCACATCTGTAGTTATTTATGGTAGATAGTCTTCAACTGTAAATAAGACCATGTTTCCACCAAGCAGTTCAATTCACTATGGTACAGTTCGGATCAGGTGAACTTGGATTGGGAGTAAACCACCCAGATGGTGCGTTTTAAGAATAAATAAATCTGACAATGTATAATCAAGTGTGCTGACAGTTCCTGTGTACAAAAAACACAGCTGTGAATCTTACTCCTCTCCTTTTTCTATACATTCATTTTTACTTTGAAAAGGGGATAAATCTCTGTCAGCCATGATAATCAACAATTTTTGCAGCTTCACAAACAGCCCACTATGTGTGCCAGTGCCAAGAAATCATGTTATATTTTAAGACCCTTTATTATTGAAATGCATACTGAACTGTACGTCTTGGTGGAAGACACTCTAGGACAGGGGTTTCAAACTCGCGGTTTGCCATTTGCAGCCCGCAGCCTCATATTTTGTAGCCCTGTACTTAAATCATAGTTTAGTGTAGGTGCAGATAATCGTTAAATGTATTATGGCAATTTTGAATCCCACTAGAATAGAAAATTACTGCTCAAACTTGCATAAAGAGCAACTTCCTTTGCGCAAGCAGAAGTGTTTCCTGGGATCCTCAAGCGTATCATATTTTTGGACCATAAGGCGTACTTAAAAATCCTTAAATTTTTTTTAAGAATTGACCGTGCGCCATATAACCCGGTGCGTCTAATGTATGTATTAATTCTGGTTCTGCCTGTCGACCTCGAAGCAATTTTGTTTGGTACATGGTGTAATAAGTGTGACCAGTAAATGGCAGTCACACCGAAAAGATGCATGTGGACAGCAGGTGACGTCTGTTCAATAAATGACGCTAGCAAGCAACACCAAAACTTTGATGTTTCATTGAGAAGATAGAACATTACACACGGCGCTCAAAAATGTGTCAAAATGTTTCAGTAAGATTTTGGTCAACTACGAAGCCGCCCCACTTAATGGATTGTAGGCGCATTACGGCTACCGTAGTCAGACGTATTGTGCTTCAACATACGGGTATTATTACGGGGGGGTGAGTGCGTGCGTAAAAGGACCCCGAAATGGTACCTGCTAATTTGTTTTTGGGATCTGCAGAAGTCCCGAAAATTTGCACGCCTCTGCCATTGTAGTCCGATGCTGTAGTCAATAAGTTTTTTTCTTTTTCTCTATCCTCTTGTGTGATGTTTATCGTCTGCTGTTGCCTTTTAAGTGGAAACCGTTCTACTTTATATCTGTCAGTAAACCTGCTATGGAAACACTAAAAACTACCGGTACAACAAAGATGACGGGGAGAAGACGTTGAAGTGGAGCCATATAAAAAAGATTGCCCACAGAACGCCGCGATGGTCAAAAAGCGACTTGAAGATTGTCTGTAACACATAATCTTTGCAACATTTTGACAAAAGGTTATGTAGACCACAAGGAAGTGTTTAAAATGTTGGAAAATAATAATAAAATTAGTCCTTTTTAATGCGCTTTGTAATCCGGTGCGCCTTTTTGTATGACAATGGACCTGAATAGACCCAGTCATCGACAGTGCACTCTCTAATGTGGTGCGCCCTATGGTCCGAAAAATACAGTTAAATGTTTACTTTCAGTTTTTTATTTTTAGCTCAGGGTCACTGTAGCACCTGGTTGAAGTCATCAATCAATCAATCGATGTTTATTTATATAGCCCTAAGTCTCAAAGGGCTGCACAAGCCACGACATCCTCGGTACAGAGCCCACATGAGGGCAAGGAAAAACTCACCCCAGTGGGACGTCGATGTGACTATGAGAAACCTTGGAGAGGACCGCATATGTGGGTAGCCCCCCCCCCAATACGTGAATCTGAAGTGAATACGTCGTGCTACTTCCAGGAAAATGGAGTTTGAGACCCCTGCTCTAGGAGGTCCTCAGCAGAGGCCCTTGACCTTATCTGCAACTCTACCATACTGGTGACCCCTTCTTTGGGTCTTTGTAAGCCATCAGTTTTGCTGCAGTGCAGACTTGTTTTGATATCACCTCTTGTGTACCTTTATCTACCTGTGGTTCCAATTCTGATTCTCTCTGTCAAGCCTTCTAGTTTGTCAATTTTAGGGACGCTGGACCTTTGACCAACTGGCCGCTCTCTGTCTCGGAAGGGGCAAAGTGCAGTGCACCCAGTATTGGGGCAAAGGGGAGGGGCTCTTCCTCCTGTCAAGCTCAGGGAAAAAAAAACTGACACTGATGCAAACCACGGAGATACAACCTCCACATACAACCACTTATCCATTTGATAAACACTCTTTGAAATTTTCAAACTTCACATTACTGTAGCTGGTTGGTTATAAGTGGATGTCGTTCTTGCCGCACTGTGCAACACCATGTTAACTCGGAGGTTGAGAGCGTTTGGTGGTTTTCCAACGGAGGAGTCCCCCTCCCCTTACCCCTCCTGCCTGTGGTTTGGGAAGGCTGCCTGTGTTCCCCCTGGCCGGCTGACAGAACACCCCTTGGTCAAACTGTACCTTGTCTTCTTATTCCACCTGCCGATAGAAACGCTAACAGTCAACGATCCCCCGGATGCTCTGGACAGGCAGAAATGCCTAACTGCCTTGGCGTCTCTTCGCCACGCTAAGTGGTTCCAGGTTTGGATCTTGTCTTTTATTTATCTTTAAAACAGAAATAGATTCAAATTTGTCGTCTTTTTTGTCTTTTATTTGGTGTTTTTTTTCCATGTTTTGTTTTCATTATATGAAGTGTTCTTCCTGTAGTGACTTGATGTGAAACATTTGCCATTACAGTGTCCTTGAGTCAGTTAGTCTCTCAGCTGCAGGGGTTAACAGCACATTTTTTTCGACATTTACCTTGTGTAAGCACCCATTTATGCTATGTTTTAACTGCAATATTTATATAATGTAAGGAGTAGTAATAGTAAGCAATAGGTAGATTGCTCTATTTTTTTAAGCGAATTAGCACTGTATGGACAAATGCCTTGCTCACCTCTTAGTGAATTGTACATAAAATTACATACAGCCTGCCAAAAACACTTTTTGGACAATTTTTTTCCCCCATCTTTCCATTTCACCATGATGTAAGGTGACGTGGTTCGATGATGGTGTGAAATCATTCTAGAGCCCTGACCTCTTCCCCAACAAACACCCTTAGGATTAACTAAGAGATTGTGAGCTTTTCCAATATCAGTTATTGCGGATGAACGAACCAAGTCTTAAACATGAACTGGACTTTGTAAAATCTTAAAACATAAAAATAAGGGCTCCTAACATAAGGCATGCCCACTCCGTTTTCTTTCAGTTTCACCTAATTTTGCTACAATGGTGTCCTAATACCTTTGTCCAAATAGTGTATGCTAAACAAATATCACATGGAAATTTATTAATATGCAGACAAAAGCCTTGTTTCCCATATTTGGCTCAAATATTTGTCAACTTATATGGCGCTGACTAAAAAGCTTATTTATATAAAACTGTGCAAAAATGATGCTCTTCAATCAGCATCTTGATATCTCACCTGTCAGATGACTAGATTGGCATTACTTTTTGGTATGTGAGCCAAATGAAGAAATAAGTGTTTGCATGAGAAATATGATTGCAAGCACAAAATTATGCTGTTTTTTATTTTCTTAGCCTCATCTTTGTTGTCTTTTCTATCATATTATTGCACTGTGTGCAGTTTTAGTGGGGATTTTTGTTTAGTAGTTTTCATTTTACTCATTCACAATGCTGCACTGCCATTAACTTTTAATGACAGGCGTGTAACCTATAGAATTGTCTAACTCGGTACTAATTTTAAGCTTGGCTTATCGAGTAGGCCTTTTAAGACTCAGATTTAATGTTTTATGCTTGATCGCCATACTAGTGTGAATGTCTGTTTGTTGACTCAGAACTCAAAACATAAGTAGGGGAAATGTTAGCATTTCCTTCTTTGTCTTAATACATTTCCATAACTATGCTAAGGTGTTTTAGTGTGTGTGGTGTTATTTTTCAAATTCAATTTACCGGTACATGAATTTTCATTTTATACCCTGTTATTGTCTCTACTCTTTGACTGACTTTTGTTTGTCGTCATCGTGCCCCTTCTCCCTTACCTGTGTCCTCAGGCCAGAGCCAACGGACTGCGCTCCTGTGTGATTGTCATTCGGGTTCTAAGGGACCTGTGTGCCCGTGTCCCCACATGGACTCCTCTTTGTGGTTGGGTGAGTGAAAGGCTCTTGGAATAATAGTTTGTGTAAGGTATAAAGAAAAATCAAAGATGCTCAGATTACATGCCATGTACAACACTTGATGCCTGCCACATTATCTTCTTTAATGGCAGATCTGCAGGCACATTTTTTAACCAACTCCATTGTCATGACTCATTTCATCACACTGCATTACTGTGATGTTAGGGTTATAGTTCTGCGTTACTTACTTGATAACAGACACTTTAACCTTTCTGGGTTAAGCGCTTTAATGTACTTTTGTGTGGACCTCCTTTTTTCCCTAGTAATGTCTCGTGTGACTGTCAGGTCAATTTTTCACTCTGTATCAACACATTGGGATTAAAATCTGAGTATGGAAACGGCAGATCTTTTTCCTTCCTTTTTATAACTCAGAATGCAAATTTTTTTAAATGTGTAATTCAAAGATCTCATGTGAAGTTTTAATAGTGTATTGACCTTCAAAGCCGGCTGAGATCTCAGGTATTTACTATTTACTAACAATACACACAACAAATAATGTGTCCGTGCTAAACAATCTTTTCGACCTTCAGAAAGCTCATTATAACATTCGTGAGCATCATGAATCATATATCCAGCTTTACTTGACCTATTTTTACCATTTTAAGATTTCTGAAAGGGGGTGTGTAGGAAACAGCATCACCATGCTATGCCATTTAATATGCTGCGCCTGCATTTTGCACATCTAAGGTCAAAGATGAGCGAATCTTAACAAGTCTCATCTCTCCTGTTTAGCCACTAGAGCTGATCTGTGAGAAAGCCATTGGCACAGGAAACCGGCCCATGATGGCAGGAGAAGCACTTCGCAGAGTTCTAGAATGTCTTTCTTCAGGAATCCTGATGCCAGGTAAGCCTGTGTTAATATTCCTGTATTGTTTTACTATTTCTACTGATTTCAATGATGCAACAATGGATATAAAAGAGCCTTTTTTCTCCCACGTTGTAGATGGCGCTGGAATATGTGATCCGTGTGAGAAGCAGTCCACAGACGCTATTGGCCACTTGGACTATCAGCAGCGGGAAGATATCACATTGAGTGCACAGGTAAGAAAGATGACATGAGGTGTGAGCACGTTCATAACTCTGAAAATTGACCCTCGCTTGTGTCTTTAGCATGCCTTGAGGCTGTCAGCGTTTGGACAGCTTCACAAATTGCTTGGAATGGACCCGCTCCCCAGCAAGATACCCAAGAAATCTCCTGGACCTCAAATTGATTATTCAGGTAAAAAATCACTCACTTAAAACAAAGGGTACTTAATTATAGGACTGGTTTCGTCTAAAGGTTCACATAGTGAAACTGCTTCTTTAGATTTTGACCATCGGTGACCATCAATCAAATCTATTGCCTTGTTTTAAGACAGGGGTGCCCACACTTTTTCTGCAGGCGAGCTACTTTTCAATTGACCAAGTCGAGGGGATCTACCTCATTCATATATATATATATATATATATATATATATATATATATATATATATATATATATATATATATATATATATAATTACATTTTATTTATTAATGAAAAATAATTTTTTGTTGACCAGTTAAAGGTGTTTAATGACAATAATGATCAAAGTTGATTGGAATCAGACAGTAGTGCTGATAACATCCACATTTTCAAATAGAGGAGAAAAAAAGTCCTTTCTGTCCAATACCACATGAAAGTGGTTGGTTTTTGCCATCTTATTTGTCCAGTTTCCATACTCCTTTTGATACACTTTACAAGAAATACGTTGGCGGCAAACTCCGTAGCTTGCTAGCTTGTGCTGTCGGTAAAAAAAATTTAACAATGAACTGGCAGCAGCCAGCGTCATCTCACAAGACCCTCGGGTGCCGTGAATGTCAATCAAGTGACAAAAGTGACGTTTTAGTGAAGATTGATGATCGCTAATTTTTACGTATTTTTTTCATGCCTGGCTGGCGATCGACTGACACACTCTCCACCATCGACCTGTAGCTCGAGAGCGATGTAATGGGCACTGAAATAAACAAGATGGTGGTGATATGTAGTACTGTATACTGACTGGTCAACTAGGTGTCAGTAACGTCACACGGATGTGCTCTAGCAAGCATAGGTGAATATTCCAAAGTTAATTAAATGTATTTATAAAAGGAATACCGTGTTTCATTAAAGTGAACAAAGCAAGAAGAGACTTTAATTGCGCCTTTTTCAACCTCAAAAAAGACAACCAGTTTTTGATCGGGTCTGGCGCAGTGCAAAGAAGGCATCACACTTGACTTCATAGAGGAAGTAAAAGCCGTTTCAAAAGTTTCCTTATGTGAACCTGTAGAATGATCATTATCTTTTGCAAGATTGGAGCTCCATCTCTTAAATACTGTATTTTTCGGAGTATAAGTCGCACCTGCCGAAAATGCATAATAAAGAAGGAAAAAACGTATAAGTCGCAATGGAGCCGGCCAAACTATGAAAAAAAAACTGCGACTTATAGTCCGAAAAATACGGTACTTATATTTAAAGACAACCAGATGAATGAAATGGATTATCTTCTCAACTCACCCTGCTTTATGTTGTAAGAGGAAGGTTTAAAGGATGCGAGGGTGATAGTTGAATTGCACTCCTCCGAATTGAATCTTGGACTATTTGAAGACAGCCTTATTTAAATGCATTAGTATGTGTAAATAACCTTGTACATTTTGCACAATTTTTGTTGTTCAGTGCAAATCCCACCCAGCTCAACATATGCTCCAGCAATGAAAAGGCCGATTGAGGAAGAAGAGGGGATTGAAGACAAGAGTCCCAATAAGAAGAAGAAAAAACTGCAGAAAAAATGTACGTTTACTTTGCAAGCTTGACCCCTTGTTACTTTTTCAAAGTCACTTTGGTCTATATTGTCAAAGGCTTTCTGTTAAATGAATAAAATTAACTAAGTCTCCCACTTCTCTACGTAGATTCTCTCTCTTTGTGTTAATATTCCCCGCATGTTTTTAATCTGCATACATTTCGTTATTGTCTTTTGTCCGTCAGCTGCCGAAGATAAACCTGATCCTCCCCAGGCTATGAATGCTTTGATGCGGCTTAACCAGCTGAAGCCGGGTCTACAATACAAGCTGATATCGCAAACTGGCCCGGTCCATGTTCCCGTTTTCACTATGTCAGTAGAAGTTGATGGCAAGGCCTTCGAGGCGTCGGGCCCATCCAAACGTACTGCCAAGCTGCATGTCGCTGTAAAGGTGAGCTTGTTATGTTATTCAAGGGTTAATAACATTACTAAGACTGTCTACATAGAACATGTTTTAAACTGACTGCATTATTTTTGGACTGCAGGCCCTGGAAGACATGGGTTTACCTACTGGAATGGATGAAGAAATCCCAGTACCTGTGGTGAATATGAAGCCTGTACAAAAAAACATTGTACCTTCCCCAGCACCGACACAAACAGCCAGCGCTGATAAGACTGATGCTGCGGAGGTGAATTTGGTTACATACACGAAGCGATGAAACAATGCAAGTCCTTTCCAGTGCTGACTTTTTCTCCCTGTTTCTGTTTTCAGGCCGCCAAACAGGGACCGATTCTGACCAAACACGGCAAGAACCCGGTGATGGAACTGAACGAGAAGCGCCGTGGCCTGAAGTATGAACTTATCACCGAGACCGGCGGCAGCCATGACAAGCACTTTATCATGGAGGTGGAGATAGACGGAAAGAAATTCCAGGGGACCGGTTCCAACAAGAAGGTGGCCAAGGCTTATGCGGCACTGGCTGCTTTGGACCGGCTCTTTCCAGAGAGTTCTTTGACTGTAGTGGCAAAAAAGAAAAAGGGATCATACATGGTAAGCACCCAGAGGAAAGCATGACAATGTCTGTCCTGGCCGAGTCCTTGACAATGCAAATTGATCGTGTTGAAAATGTCCTTTTCAGAACGATGGCTTCATGATGGGACCGCCTGCACCCAGAGGCCGCGGTAGAGGACGAGGTCGTGGAAGAGGCAGGGGTTTCAATAACGGAGGCGCCGTAGGAGGAGGAGGAGGTAAAACACCAGACAAACACTTTAGTGTATGTCTCAACTAGTCAAGCACTGGGAACCATGTTTTTTTTCCCTTTATCATTAAATTATAACACATTTTTCTACAACTAGAGCCATGCAATTATATTAATTGGATAGAAGTTATACCAAAAAAGTCATAAGAACCTTAGGAAAATCTGGTGGAACATGTCAACTGCAAAAAATAAAACTGCACAAATTAAAAAAAATAAAATAAAAATCAAATTTGTTTACTAAACCAAAAAATGCTGTATATATTCAGTCTGAAAAAGATGACTGACGTTCATGGCTGTAGGACCCGCAATTAACAAAGGGGTCTACACTTTTTTTTGGAGTTTTGCTTATCGTTCACATTCCTTAAGAGAGACAAGAACACATGTTTTTTTATTTAATTTTTTTTGCATTCTAATAAGAGGTAGGAAATGGATGGATGGAATTTGTAATAATAGTCTTGTTTTAGGTGGCTAGCAATGCTGCTAACGGGAGCAATCCATTCTGCCTCTTAATTTACTAAAAATGCATCCAAAACCGCCAACAATACTTAATTTACCTTCCCCGAACCTGCTTTAAAAACAAGTTGTAGCTGCGTTGTTATTGTCAGACAATAGCAAGAGTAAGCTAGCTTTTTCGTCAGCGGATGAATGGCTTTTGAGTTTGTAATGCACAACACAATGCGACAGGACACCAATCTACTGACTGAAAAACAATCATATTATAGTATCTGTAAAGTATTAGCCCACATTTCATGTTTTGTTTGTACACAGCTAGCTCGACAGTGTATGTGGTTATACTCACAAGCATGATTTGCTGCATGTATCATAGTCAGTTTTATACTGACTTACTCGATGGGCATTGTCCGTTTGGTCAAGCTGGCTTTCCAGTTGATTTTGGGTAGCTTTCTACCACTGCAGGGTTTGTTAGTGCAAACGATTCATTTTTTGTTGTGATGCAGTCATGTGTTTTCGTTTTTTTGTCTTTAGAATCCTGAATTTTAAAAAAAGACGTGTGTTCTTCTCTTTCAAAATGATTGTGAATGATAGGCACAATCCCCCAAAAAAGTGCAGTTCCCCTTTAACAAAAGCAGGAGATGGCGAGATCCTTGCAAGTGAACGTGATATAAAAATGGATGCTAGGGTTGCTAAATATGGTTTACCTTGTAAGTAAAATGTAGGTGTATCCAAAAAAAAAAATTTGATTTTCGAATGAAATCGCAATTCTTATTTGTACCATAGACTAAAAATGAGACCCATTTACCTCCCTGCTTGGCACTTGGGGGTTAAATCACCAAAAATGATTCCCGGGCGTGGCTACCGCTGCTGTCCACTGCTCCCCTCACCTCCCAGGGTGTGAACAAGGGGATGGGTTAAATGCAGAGGACACATTTGACCACACCTAATGTGTGTGTGTGACAATCATTGGTACTTTTAACTTAAATCGAATCAAAAACATTTTTTTATTTAATTTTTTTAAATCTGACTTGTCCAGCCACTCAGACCAATCAATCATATTGTTTATGTAGATGCCCATATATGCTGTAAATATTTACTTTATAAAAGAGAAGTGTAGGATACCGTACTTATGTTTCCTTATTTGTATTTGACTTTATAAAGGGAAGAATTTAATTTAAAAAGCTTTTTTAAGTAATATAAATACTTATCTTAGCTGTTTATTTATTTTATGGAGGAATGTAGGTCATCATAGCACTGGCACCCAATGTTATTAAAGTATTAATTTTAAATCAAGAATTGTTTGGAATTGAGAATCTATTCTGAATGGAATCGTTTTCCCCAAGAATTGAATCAAATTGTGCAGTGCCCAAAGATTCACAGCCCTAGTAAAATCATACTCTTTTCCAAACAGTGCCTTTGTCACTTAATGCTCCTGATCTTCTAGGTGTGTGTGTGTGCGGTGCGTTGCGATATTTATATCCCGATAACTAAGGCTGGGCGATATATTGATTTTTTATAATATACCGATATATTTTTAAACAATATATGAATTAAGAAAATATCGTAATATCGATATAATTTATTTCACGTTAAAATTACCAAACGCCGCTTATTTGTTGTTCTCCCCCGCTCCCCCTCCATGGGCTCCTAAACCCCTCCCCTTCCTCCTTCCAAGATGTGTTTGCACGTATAAGAACATCCATGAAGTTTGATGTGCAGCGCATGATTGTGCGTTAGAGAAGCCTTCGTCAACTCTCATTGGGCGGGGGCGAGCAAACGGCGGTTTGTCTAAGACAGTGGTTCTCAAATGGGGGTACGTGTACCCCTGGGGGTACTTGAAGGTATGCCAAGGGGTACGTGAGATTTTTTTTAAATATTCTAAAAATAGAAAAAATTCAAAAATCCTTTATAAATGTATTTATTGAATAATACTTCAACAAAATATGAATGCAAGTTCATAAACTGAACATCAAATCAAGTAGAGGGCACTTTAAGTTGATGATTACTTCTATGTGTAGAAATCTTTATTTATAATTGAATCACTTGTTTATTTTTCAACAAGTTTTTAGTTATTCTTATCTTTTTTTTTCCAAATAGTTCAAGAAAGACCACTACAAATAAGCAATATTTTGCACTGTTGTACAATTTAATAAATCAGAAACTGATGACATAGTGCTGTATTTTACTTCTTTATCTCTTTTTTTCAACCAAAAATGCTTTGCTCTGATTAGGGGGTACTTGAATTAAAAAAATGTTCAAAGGGGGTACATCACTGAAAAAAGGTTGAGAACCACTGGTCTAAGATGTATACTGATTTCTAAAATATACCGCTATTAACTATAATACCGTCCTGCCCTGCGTGTAACCATGGCAAACCGTCACGTAAACACCTCATCATTTTCTTGCAGACAAGCACTTTAGTACTGAAATGTGTCTTTATTCACAATATTTACAAATGTACCTTTTTTTTTTCTTTTTTTTTTTCAAATCAACACAAACGTTAATTGAATGTCAAAAGTAAGCACATTTAATATTTTATTTATCACAACCCACCCAGTCGTACACCTACTCAGGTTGTGAGTTCAAACCCCGGCCGAGTCATACCAAAGACTATAAAAATGGGATCCATTGCCTCCCTGTTTGGCACTCCGCATCAAGGGTTGTAATTGGGGGTTAAATCACCAAAAATGATTCCTGGGCACGGCTTGCTGTCCACTGCTCCCCTCACCTCCCAGGGGGTGAACAAGGGGATGGGTCAAATGCAGAGGACACATTTCACCACACCGTGTGTGCGTGCGCGCGCGTGCGTGCGTGTGTGTGAGAGAGAGACAATCATTGGTACTTAAACTATGACCCACCAGTTGAGAATCACTGCCTTATTGAATGAACCCTTCATAGACATGTTCGACATTGGTCCAAACTGACTATTGACCATCTCTTATTCAACAGGCTTCGGCACGTACGGTTACGGCAACAGCTCCGGGTCTGGATACAGTAAGTACTCCTTTCACTTTTTGTTTTGATTGGATTTTCCCTGTTACATGATGCATACATCAGTCAGTCTAGTGCGACCATACATCTATGCGCTGCTCTTGTTATGTCAGGCCGGGCAGCCTTGCCACATCTCGCATGCACTGCACCAGTAAAAGGCAGCAAACAAGCAAGCTCATACTAAATTGCGATAATCCCAAATTCAGTGATTTGCACTTTGAACTATAGGCCTTTAAACAATTCCCCTACACACCTTTTTCCGTTTGGCATCCTATCCTAAGGACTGACCTACCTGAGCGTGACAGGAGCAGAGAACTTTATACATATTTTTTTCCCAAAATGATAAGTCATGCTGAATACAATCTGGACATCCAAATTGACTGCTGCTTTTAAGGCAGAAAAATATAAAAACCTAATTTTGACATTTTCCCCTCCTCTCTGCCTTGTCTCACTCTTTAGGTGACTTTGTCTCAGACTCCTTTGGCTCCCACGAATTTGAGAACTAGACCCCCTTTCCCTTCCCCCTCCCAAAAACCCCCCCCACAACTTGTATGTAGATAAGTCAAACACACTCAGATCTGCTTCCAGAACAACCTTCAACTCAAGTCCGCAACCCTGGAAATATATTGATCCTTAGCTTTGTCAGTCCACTTGCAACCCCACTCCAAGACGATCTGCTTCTGCATGTGTTTTAACTTTTGAAATAGGCGTTTTTCGTTCTTTTTGTCGCAATAAATGCATTTTTTTAACCATATTGTTCCTACATCGCCTGACTCTTTTTGTGTGCTTGTTACAAACATACACTGCAGAGAACAGCAAGTTGTACAAAAAGTAGTGAAACGTGGAACAGACGTGCATAAGTTTGAAGAAGTTCGAATTTAGTTCACCTGGTCTGTTTCCACGGAATGTTAAATAGCCCTGACTTTTTGTGAGTAGTGCGTTGCTACATGCTAAGATAGTGCCGTGCTATTACTTCTCAGATTTCTACAAGAACGGTGGTGCAAACGGAGGAGGCGGGCTATCAGGTGGCCCTTCAATTGGTTCTCTGGCCAGCACAGGACTTGGATCAAACATGGGCCAGGGGCTTGGATCAAACATGGGCCTAGGGCTTGGATCAAACATGGGCCCAGGGCTTGGATCAAACATGGGCCCGGGATTTGGATCAAACATGGGCCCGGGGCTTGGATCAAACATGGGCCCGGGGCTTGGATCAAACATGGGCCCGGGGCTTGGATCAAACATGGGCCCGGGGCTTGGATCAAACATGGGCTCAAAGCTTGGATCGACCACGGGCTCTGGCTCATTTGGCTCATACTACGAGGGTGACGGAGCCTACAATACCACAGCTGCGCCTAAAAATGTCAAAACCAAACTCTTCACACGCGGAGGAAAGCCACCTTTCCAGAAGTTGTCTGGCGGCAGAGGGGCTGGAGGCTACAAGGCCAACAACCCTGCGGGACGGAGCACCTATTCCCAGTACGGCCAGGGCTATGGGCAAGGAAAGAAGAATTTCAACCAGGGCACTGGGGGCGGATACTCTTACAGCACTGCCTACCCCAGCCAGGTGACCGGTGGCAGCGGCGGAAACCAGGACTACAATTATGAAGGTGAGCTTGAGTGCTTTCTGTGCACGTTAAAACCGATTATTGTTGGACACATTTGTTTTACCTCAAACTTCATGTTTTGTTTCCCTCTGAAGGTTTCAGCAACCAGTCTAATTACAACTCGCAGGGAGGTGGCGGGGACCACTCGAGCTTTGGCGGGACCGACCACTCGGGCTTTGGCGGGACCGACCACTCGGGCTTTGGCGGGGCCGACCACTCGGGCTATGGCGGGGCCGACCACTCGGGCTTTGGCGGGGCCGACCACTCGGGCTATGGCGGGACCGACAACTCGGGCTATGGCGGGGCCGACCACTCGGGCTATGGCGGGGCCGACCACTCGGGCTTTGGCGGGACCGACAACTCTCAGTATGGAGGCTACGACCAGGGAGACGACGGTGGAAATTACCAATTTTGATAGACTCGCTAGCATGCTTCGTCATCTCCAAAATCATCTGCAAAGAAAATAATTGATGGCTCGCCTCTACTCCTCTGCCTTCCTCCATGTTTGCTGTTGATATGCATATTAGGTGGTGTGTTGCACATGAACTCCAGAAGGTGTCCAGCTAATACCCGGCCACATATTTGAAGAGCTTTGCCATTTCTTTTTTAGTTACATAGTTGTCTTGTTCTGTATTTATAAAATCACCGAGTAGGAAACTGAGATGCTATGGGTCTTGTGTAACACGGACATTTTTTTAACAAGTTGGAAAGCGACTGCAACAATTTTATCTCCTAGGCTTTCAGTTTTTGACGTTATTTTCCTTTATTAGATTATTACTTTTAGTAATGACGAAGACTACTGGAAATGCACCTGTTTATTCCATATTAGTGCTCCAAGTAGCTTTTAATTTTGTGGGTGATATTTTTTTTCTTCCTTCTGTGTATGTAACAAATGTGTTTGTATTTAAACAAATTATTTTGAATTTTTGTTTCCGACTCATAACTTCTTGACATTTTATCATTAATGTTGATCACTTACTTCAAGGTGTCGTAGAATTGCCATCGTCTGTTGAATGAGAGACATAGTAACAGTAATTATAGCCCACTGCAAGCATATTGTTACAAAACTATTTTGCTAAAAAATATTAAATGAGTGAGTATTGCTAGGGTGTGCAAGTGTAACTGCTGAAGTGACAAAGGTGTCTACATAATTACCGTGTTTTTCGGAGTATTAAGTCGCTCCGGAGTATATGTCGCACCGGCCGAAAATGCATAATAAAGAAGGGGAAAAAAACAAGTCGCACTGGAGTATAAGTCGCATTTTTTGGGGAAATGTATTTGATAAAACCCAACATCAAGAATAGACATTTAAAAGGCAATTTAAAATAAAGAATAGTGAACAACAGGCTGAATAAGTGTACGTTATATGATGCATAAATAACCAACTGAGAATGTGCCTGTTATGTTAACGTATGGTAAGAGTCATTCAAATAACTATAACATAGAACATGCTATATTGTGTTTACCAATCTGTCACTCCACTAAATCCGATGAAGTCTTATACGTCTAGTCTCTTAAATGAATGAGCTAAATAATATTTGATATTTTATGATAATGTGTTATTTCACACAAGTCGCTCCTGAGTATAAGTCGCACCCCCAGCCAAACTATGGGGGAAAAAACTGCGACTTATAGCCCGAAAAATACGGTATGCATGTTTTGGCATGCATTTGAAAATAACTTTCAGGAAAAACAAGACTCCTGGCGACCTCGAAAGGGACAAGCAGCAAAAATTGAAGAATTTATGTACGCAAGAATAACTACTCGAGCAGGAAAAGGGAAAACTACTTCCTAGTGTCGTGCCTTTATTTTGAAGGCCTGACTACCCACTATAGGATGTTACGGTGATGTTTATCTCATGCACAGGAAGCTGCCCTGTTTGTTTTAACATTTTAAAGGTTCGGAATTGTTTATAAAGTAGGAATGTCGGAGTACGAGTATTTTGATTAGGAAAGATACCGGGGAACAAATAAAGTGTAAACATCTCGACCCGCTCCGGAAGTTACCCACTGCCAACAATAAAAAAGACGCTGCAACGTCACTTCCGTTCCTTCAAAGCTCGGGTGGCCACTAGTATGGCGGACGCTCGCGTGGTGGAGTCTCTACTTCAGCGCATTGAGAAGGTGGACGACGGCGTGGATAGTCTAAATGTAGCGTCCAGCCTCGGAGTGGACCACCAGGTCGTCGTGGGAGCTGTGAAGAGTTTACAAGCTCTCGGCGAAGTGAGTTTCCCCGGTGTTAGTGGCACCGGAAGTCAGGCTAACCCACAGGCAACAACTGATGCAATAAGCACGATAGTCTGGATGTGTGGCAGTAAATGTGTATTTAGCTACAGTGAGGATTGGGCATTTGGTAGTGATTTTATATTATAACACCGTTCCCCATCATAACAATGTTTTTCTGTATGACGCGCTTTGATTCGCTACAACGCTATATACACTATATTGCTAAAAGTACTTGGCCACCCATCCAAATGAGTCAGGTGTCCTAATCACTTGGCCCGGCCACAGGTGTGTAAAATCAAGCACTTAGGCATGGAGACTCTTTTTACAAACTTTTGTGAAAGAATGGGCCGCTCTCAGTGATTTCCAGCGTGGAACTGTCATAGGATGCCACCTGTGCAACAAATCCAGTTGTGAAATTTCCTCGCTCCTAAATATCCCAAAGTCAACTGTCTGCTTTATTATAAGAAAATGGAAGCGTTTGGGAACAACAGCAACTCAGTCACCAAGTGGTAGGCCACGTAAACTGGCAGAGAGGGTTCAGCGTATCCTGAAGAGCATAGTGCAAAGACTTTCTGCACAGTCAGTTGCTACAGAGCTCCAAACTTCATGTGACCTTCCAATTAGCCCACGTACAGTACGCAGAGAGCTTCATGGAATGAGTTTCCATGGTCGAGCAGCTGCATCTAAGCCATACATCACCAAGTCCAATGCAAAGTGTGGGATGCAGTGGTGTAAAGCACGGCGCCACTAAACTCTCGAGCAGTGGAGACGTGTTCTCTGGAGTGACGAATCACGCTTTCCCATCCGACAATCTGATGGACGAGTATGGATTTGGAGGTTGCCAGGAGAACGGTACATTTCAGACTGCATTGTGCCGAGTGTGAAATTTGGTGGAGGAGGAATTATGGTGTGGTGTTGCTTTTCAGGAGTTTGGCCTGGCCCCCTTAGTTCCAGTGAATGCTCCGGTATACCAAAGCATTTTTGAAAATTCCACGCTCCCAACTTTGTGGGAACAGTTTTGAGCGGGCCCCTTCCTCTTCCAACATGACTGTGCACCAGTGCACAAAGCAAGCTCCATAAAGACATAGATGACAGAGTCTGGTGTGGATGAACTTGACTGGCCTGCACAGAGTCCTGACCTGAACCCGATAGAACACCTTTGGGGCGAATTAAAACGAAGACTGGGAGTCAGGCCTTTTGACAAACATCGGTGTGCGACCTCACCAATTCGCTTTTGGAAGAGGGGTCCAAAATTCCTATATACACACTCCGCAACCATGTAGACAGCCTTCCCAGAAGAGTTGAAGCTGCAAAAGGCATCATATTGAACCCAAAGGCCTAGGAATGGAATGGCACTTCAAGTTCATATGTGAGTCAAGACAGGTGGCCAAATACTTTTGGCAATATAGGGTCAATTTAATCCATTATTGTATTATTTTATAAACAAGTAGATTATCCACTTAAATATTTTTTAAATGGAAATCATGAAATTGTCCTTTAACTTCTAATATTTTTCTAATAACAGTATGTTTAGTTTGGCGCTCTACACCGTTTAATTTGTGAAACCTAATTATCCGCGGGGTTCCTCAGGGCTTGATTCTGGGACCTCTATTGTTCAACTTGTACCTGCTGTCAATAGGCCAGATAATACTGAAGCTTAGAAAGTACTTTATTGATCCCTGGGGGAAATTCAACTGTGGTGCTGAATTTCCCCCAGGGATCAGTAAAGTACTTTCTATTCTATTCTTATGTGTCCTACCGTAACAAGTCATGGCATTCAGATCTACGTGTCACTGACGGCACGTGAACGTCTGCCTGTTGATTCACTTTGTCGCTGCATGGAAAAGATCAGTGTTTGGATGCAAAGCTATTTTCTTCAGCTGAACTCCCGACAAAAACAAAGTAATTGTATTTGGCTCACAGAAGGTATTATTAGTGAAACCCTCTCCTTGAAACCTAATGATCAGGTTAGAAATTAAGGGGTAATAATGGACCCAGACTTGAACGTTCACAGCTGCAATAAATCAATAACATCGGCAGCTTTTTTTCCACCTGAAAACATTGGCAAAATCAGAGGAATAATGTCCAAAGCAGACTTAGAAAGACCATTCCATGCCTTAGTTTACAGGAGGTTAAACTACGGTACTGCAATTGCCTTGTCATTGGGCTCTCTAAAAGAACTGCAAAGCAGCTGCACTACATCCAGAATGCTGCTGACTAGAACCAGGAAATATGACCATATTATTCCAGTGTTTAAGTCACTGAACTGTCGCTCAAAGTATAGACTTTCAAACTTTTGTACAAGTCTTTTTATGGTCCTGTGCAAATTACGGCCCGGTAATATTCTCAATCCAACTTGCCGGACGTTTCCAAATATGTATATGTATACATATGTATGTATGTATATGTATGTATGTATGCAGGGCTAAAGCAATAACAAATGTTTTTATAGCAGCATATTTAAGACCATATTGCATTAGAAACTAGATTTTGACCCACTTCTATGGTGGAAGAACAATAAGCCCATATATCCTCTTACTGCCAAGTTAGCCAGGCTGGGGGGGAAAAGAAAAGTTAATCTGAGGCTGAGTTGACTTGAAACTGTTTAATGTTGCACTTTTTATATGTAGAAGAAAAGTTTTGTCATTTTATTTAATCTGAGCAAC